>NW_012130067.1:5060651-5089128 GCF_000143395.1 Atta cephalotes | reverse complement strand
TTGATGTATGAAGTTCTTACAATTTTATTAACAATAAATACTATTAATTCTGTTAGCATTAATATTATATATTATTAATATTAAATTAATTCTATAAAGAATAAATTTTATCTTGATTTCTGTTTATAATCGAAATATTCTTCTGTAAACTTTGTTCTTTGTTTTTTTAAACTTTGTTAATATAAAAATGTATTTTTTAAAATGCATTTTGCAAAATGGAATTTATTTCTATTGAATTTATTTCTAATGTAACCAGCCATAGTATATATATATATATATATAAGACAGAAAAAGAGATAGAAAATAATATTGAAAATTGTTCATTGTTTCGTTTAAATTACTTTTTAAGTGAGGTACAAACTGTAACGGGAAAGAAAGTAAAGATTCATACGATGACTCATATAAACATTATAACTTTGGTTCACTTTCTCATATATATATATCCTATTACAATAGTATTTTAAAGTCCAACGGTCTCTAGAGAACGAAAGAAAAGTTCTATAATCGATTTCATGTGCAGGTGAGTTCTTCAAACTTTAATGATATAAGGGACTATGTAACAAAGAAATTGCTTTTTTCTGACAATGAAGTAATATTGTTTCATCTTAACTTTATCGTGATGGTATAAATAACATTAATCATATCTGCGCTGTGAATAAATTATAATTATTTAAATATTATTTAAATTTAATGTTTACAAATTCTGTTAAACACAATTCTGTTGGATAAAGCTTTTATCCAACAGAAAAATTTCATAACATTGGTACTAATAATACAAAAAAATCTTATATATATATTTGATAAAGCAGTAAAAAGATTTGATTGGCCTGGTGCCAAGGTTTTAATTGCGTATGCCGTGCAATTTCATATCGAGTGGATACTGTCAGGCACACATTCCTGAAAAGAATATTTAATTTGAAAAAATGCGAAGGTATAATTCGTAGTAAATGTGACGCTTTCCTCTGAAACTCGTTTTTACGAGAACTTCTTTAATGGATTTCGCTGTGGAAACGCAATGGAATTCCATTGCGATAATAAAATGGAAAGATTTAGTATAAGACAAGTCTGGAATTTATAATCTGTATTTTTTTGCACTTTTTTGAAAAAAAAGATTGGCTGTTGTAGCAATTTAGATGGTAAAATATGGAACAGCATTTTTAACTGGTTGCAACAGTTTTTGGTTACATTACATTAACCTATTCGCAATGTCAGTACGATTTCAATAGGCTAACTGGCTAACACAACTAAAAATTGGCTGCTGCAGCCAATTAAAAATGCTATACCATATTTAGGCAATTTTTTATTTTAGTGCACGTCGCGAATATTTTATATTATTACTGTACAATCCGTTACATATTCGAGGAGGAGTTTAGACTATATCAAGAATAGATATTAGAACGTTTGAAGATGCAAGTTGTTTCAAGTTTATGATTTATGATTTTGAAGGCTCGTTTAAATCCATTTATGTGGACGTTTACTCGATCGTAAGTTGGAAACATGAGCTTTCATGTCTCTCCGAGATAGCTGCCTCTAAATATAATTACTTTCAATAGCAAAAGCAAACTTAGTTTATCCGGTAATCGTGAATCCATCATCTAAAGACTGTTGTGTACAAGAATATTATCTATAATTACATTTCTTCTCAAACATTCTTGTGTCAAAACACTGCACGTTTTTAATAGAATTAAAATCTCGTTTAATACTATAAAAGTAGTAAAAATCAACGATAGTCAGACACTCGGATGTCGACAGATATTTACTAGTACGAACGATTTCAAAATTTTATTATTTAGGGCATATACATAATTTATTGCTAGAAATTTTGTATGTGTTTGTATTCATAAATGATCATTATTATACACGGAGAGAATTTTTTTCTTAGAATTTATATATATGTATATAAAATTTATATATATATATTCTGTTGTAATTAAGACCAGATACAATTAGTTACAAATTTTTTTATTGTTAAGCTTTTGTAGATGCATTAGAGTATTTTTGTAAATTAATTTTGTATATAACATAATTTGTTCTTAGCACAAAATATTTGTCAATTCTTGATATTTGAACAAGGTTTATCGAACACATATATAACCATTATGTACATACCGAAAATATGTGAGTATTTATTGCAAAATTTAACGATCGTATATAATCGTTACACAGAATGAACCAAAAGCCCTATGGAAACATTTCGATGAAAATTATGCTTCACTGGTTAATGTTGTACGTGCATATGAGAATATCAAAGTGGAACTTAGAATAAACTTGTTAATATCTGAAAGTTACTTTGAACATCTACGTACAATGCTAAGTAACAAAATGCATTTATTTCAAATTTATACTTAAAAATTTATATTGAATGTTATATTTAATATTATAAAACTATATGTCCTGCAATCAATTGAAAGATTATCGAGGACACTTTTCTTACATTTAATAGAGTTTTATAAAGAAGCTTGATTTAATTCGTGATTTATTTTCATAATTTATAGAATTTTGCTATTTCCTGTCATATTTCCTGATTAATATAAAGCATTAACTTATTCACGAGCTGAAACTTACAATTTTATATTCCAGTAGTTATTCCGATAAAATTCCAATAAAATTGAGTCGCGACGACTCATCCAAGGTTGCTTTGCGGGTTCAGAAGAAGAAATAAAAGGGAAGTCGTAAGATGTATAAAAAGATGAAAAGAGAAAGAAAAAAATGGAAAGGAATAAGACAGCGCGATGTCGAATTGATCGCGAAAGAGCTTCGTTCTGTCGAAGCTTCTTGAGAGTTTCGTTCAGACATTAAAATAAATATTTTCCTTATACATACATATATCATATAATATTTCTATTTACTTTTAGAATGCAAATTAAATGATTTGATTGAGCTCACAACTCTGCGAATGAACGCTGAATCTTCTAAAATATTTCTTTTATGCAAAATTATTTGATTTTATTTTATATTTTAATAATAAATAATTTAGATCTATAATTAAACAAGTCATTGCGTGTTTCCTTTGAATTTTTTTATTATACTTAATTGGCAGTCTTTGTATATATATTCGTACATATATATTTTTATATTTATATATATTTGAATATTTTATTTTTTATTTATATATTTTTGAAGCAGAAAGTAATGCTAAGTATTCTCTTATTTGCATTTAAGTATTGTATTATCTTAAAGTTATGTGCTACGCAAAGGCATTGCTTTTGACATGATTGTAAATACTACTATGTACAGTTATGAAAGAGAATAATGCTTTTGTATGTGGCTACTTCATAATATGCTGTAATATTGTGGAAATTAACCCTGTAGAACTAGGAAGTATATAAGCTCTGCAAACTATACAAGTTTGTGTATTTGCTCGGATAGTTAGGCTATGGAATATAGTGTTCGCAGTATGTGTGTGTGTACTTATATATTATACATCTTATTTTGGCCAACCGACAGTAAATATATCGTGTTTAGTATGCGTTCTGAACCGTGAAGTTATTCGGGAATATTTATGCACGATATGATGAGATACCGCTTATAACATTTGTTACGTAACTGGAGCGGAAATTAGTTCGTCTCTACGTGACAAATTAATTTCTGAGAGTTTAGGTTGATGAAAGATTTATTATTATAATTATGCCAGCAAAATTGTAAAATTATGAAGTTTTTATACAAATAGTGAAAGTGAGTAGCTGAGTTCCGTCATTTTATCGAGGATATTTTTTTAAATAAAGCAATAAATGTTCTCTGAAGAAGGTTCATAATAGAGCAATTTCATAATAGAGGTTCGTACTTAATAATCATTTCCGTCAGAAATGAACAATTATTAGGCCTTTTATTGTCATAAAACAAAATCTGAGAGCAACGTAGCAGCCTATCATGCTCGGAGAACGGTGAAAGCAGAAATGATATTTCATTAGCAATGTAAATACAGTGACAGAATAGAATTCGGGATGAATTCGATTTCTCTCACGTTCGTGTTTTCTTGTCGAATATCGCCTCACTGCAGTTGCAGCTTATCCTGTTCTTATTTGGAAAGTTTCTAACATTTGCTATTAGTTATTTATTTTATTTGCTAAGAAAAAAAGCAAATATGATAAGTTTTATATTTTTTATATCATTTTTCCTCTCGAGGATGCAGCTTCCTTTTTTATTCTTGATTATCTTTTTTTTCAGTTATAAATCTTGAAGGTGTGTGCATCTGGTTTTTCGAAAAGAACATTGCCTATCATTTTCTGTTTTTTCTCACAATCATAAAATCATTAGACATCATAAAGGAAATAATAAGATTGTTTACTAATTGAGCTACTAATGACATGATTAACGAATATCTTTTATTTATGATCTATTTTATCAAATACAGACGCCGCTACGATCATGACTGTCAATTATCGTTAAAATGTGAGCATCGACCGCTTCCGTTCTGCCAAGTATTGCCGGAAATAAGAGCAACACGTGAGCCCCGCGCGGTCATGGTGTATTGATTTCACGACAGAGCCGAGTTCTATCCGACCTCTTGCACTAACCAGCAGGCATAGCTCTATATCAAAGTCTCTCTGGATTTTGATTCGTAATAATCGTGATAGATAAAATGAACGGCACTTGTCGCGCGATAATTCCTCGCTGCAGTCTTTTCAGGCAGACTAACTTTGTCAGTGTTTTCTTGCTGAAAGAATTAATTTATTTCATCGAAAATGTGTACAGAATTTTGAGGGCACTTATTATATGTACAACCCTATGTCATTATCACCTTATGCCGTTATCGACTTTTACATTAAAAAAAAAAACGTCCTTTTTTCCCGGATTTTAAGTATCGATAATTACAAAATTATACAAAACGAAGGAGAGAATATGAATCATAGATAGACGCAAAAGTTGGATTAGGCTGTGTTAGCTGTAATCCAATCCAAGTATTCGATGACACTCGTGTATACAGTAGGATAAGAGGTGCTAGCACAACCATTTGCCCAGGATACCAGTCCAATGAGTTTTCCTCCAACAGTCAATGGGCCACCAGAGTCACCCTGGAAATAACAAGATGTCTTTTTAAATTTAATTCAAATTTAAACAAAATTAATTCTAACTCAAATTTAATGTTTTGTGTATTTTCTTTATCACAATTTCAAATATTTTCTTCTTTTTAAGAAATCACGATTAAATTATTACTGAGAATATTATAAATAGAGTAACCAATAATTAGAACTGAAATCTTAAGAAAAACTTACGTGACACGATCCTTTTTCGATTGATGAATCATATGCGCAAACTTGTGTGGGATAAATGTTGTAGTTCATTTGCTTGTATATGTATTGACAGTAGGTGCGATCAGCGATGAAGATGTTGACTCGTTGTAGTCTAACAGTGGTTGGTCCTCCTTGCTGTAATTTCGTAATAATTTATACAATTGCTATCTTTGAGCTATAATATTAATTTCTTCTCATTCCTTTGTATTCCTTCCTGTATACTGGATATTGTAATTCTATATTCTAAATATCAAGATATTATAAAAATAAAATATAAATAATCATATCTTGTGTATCAACATGAAAATTATAGATATACAGTTAAATATGTAGGTAGGTATTTAAAATAACTAGAGATTCACCCAGAGTCTGCCCCATCCCGATACAACGGCTACATCATTGACTTTAACATTAAAACCTTTTGGTGGCAAAGGAACAAATCCGACGGTCTTAGATATTATGAAAGGAGTTTCGACCTAAAAAAAAAACAGTTTTTACTTGAGATTTATAATTTTTAATTGGAAAAAATATTTATAAGGAATCTAATATTTCATGTAAAAAAGAAATTTATGCCTACCTGCAATAAAGCTATATCATTAATCCAAGAATTAAGAGAATCATATTCTTCGTGTATAATGATTTTTATGACATTATGTTCTGATTTTGGATTAGTTAAATTGATAGTGCCAGCAATAACTTTTACATTACTTGGTGCTCCTATTCTATAACACAAAAAATTTAATTGTTCACATTTTTATTGAAATATATATATATATATATAGTAAACGTATATTACATTTCTTGTACATTTCTTACATCAACAAAGTAATATTTATATGTAAAAAAATGTATACTAATAAGTTTATTAACGTGATACGCAATTATTTTATTTAAAGAATAATATTAATAAAATTACGCTTCAGCACAATGAGCTGCCGTGATGACATAATTATTATTCAGGATTGAGCCGCCACAAAAGTGAAAGGAAACTTCTGTGTATTGAAGAGAAACCTATGAAAATCATAGTATTTCTAATTTGTAGTAATATTTCCATGTTTGTTTTTAATTTAAAAAAGCTAATAAAAGCTAAAACAGTCACACTTTGAGAAATAACAATCAAATAACATACAATGAAATAACAAATTATAACAAACCTTACTCAAGGAAATTAACAGATTTTAAAAATAAATCTTTGTTTTTTAAAGATTAATTACACTCACACACAAAAATATTTATATATTTTTTATATTATATGATATATATACAATACGTGATAAGTTCTCGAACTGAGATCATTCAATGATTCAAAAAAAGATCGAAGATATTTATTAAAACATTTATTAACACCGTTATTTAATATATATCGCTTTGTAACATTTACATCACTCATACAATGAATCGAATGCTTCTCCGAATTGTATTAAATTTTCTCATCAAAATTTAATGGATTCTTGAAAGATACATTGAGATATTCTCATATCTTGACTTTTTTATTGCAATTTCTAATTTAGGAAATAAAAAACTTAGTGAGGTGCTAAATTAGGCATTAAGCTTGAGTTTAAGGAAAGTGGCTTCTGATCATTTCATCTTTTAATGAAATGAGGATCTTCCTTAGAATGAATGTTAACACCTGATTTAATGTTGATTTCTTTCATAAATTAAAAATTGTAATGAGATTTGAGACTGTGTTATCTAATGGCTCCTGCCGTACACTGAACTGGAAATTTAAAGCAAATCGGAAGAAGTTTTTTCTTGGACATTCGAATTGCATAAACGATGAAAACGTTGTTTAAAAGCAGGCGAAGACTATATTGAATGCTGATTAACAAATTCGATCTTTCTTGTGAATTTTTTGTGGCATCAATTCGAGAATTTAATTATACTACAATATGTATATACATATTTTATACATATTAATATCTATTTCTATAATAAATGTATGTTTTATATAATATATCTACCTGATACGGAATCTCGCCTATTTTAGCATTTTCTCCATTTACGATTTTGGGATCAAAAAGTGGCAGGAGTCCGGCTGCAATATAATGCATGATAAATCATTACTACTATTTGTAAAATGAAGCTAAAAGAATTAAAAAATACAAGTTTTATAAAGATTTGAAAGATTTGAAAGAATTAAAAAAACAAATTTTATAAAGATTTGAATTATAATAAGTAAGAGTGTATGCATTTTAATAGTGAATTTCAGATTCTTCGAATTAGCAAGCTTCCAGCAGAGTTTCATCTAAGATCATAATACACTGTTTTGCGCCTATCATATTTTTATTTATATTTAATGATCGATTGATAGACGGATCACAGAAAATCATTTATTTGAATAATACGACAACGTTTTTTTTTTCCATCTACTTCTAAGAGAGCTATTTTTATTCACTTAAATGAATGATTATTGATTAACCCGGGAAAAATTATTACTCACCTTGAGAAAATGCCAAAAGGCTGAGGAGACACAAAATTCTTAACGCCATTGTACGAGCACTGTCTGAATGATTTGAAATCGCATGGAAACGAATTTATATGTAATACTGATTTTTAATTGCATCACCCCTCTTCTATATAAAAAGTCCAACGACCGACATGATTTGTTAAGAAATCTAGATTAGATAAATCAAATATAAGTATATCGGAGATTTACTGATTTTGCTACGATCAATTATTTTGATAAGCACATATTGTTGATCACACTGTAATTTCATTCAAAATGTTTTCTTAAATGTTTAACGTATTTAATATTTCATATATGTATATTAGTCGATATCATTTCATCTTTGATTTCTACTGATTCTCTTTATTGAAAATATTAATGTCAATGATTTAAATAACTTATTCAGTCGTATTTATAATTTTTTATATTTTTAAAGAATTTTTTGGTTCACAATTTTTCATTTAAAGTGTCTCTCAAGTATCTGTCAAGATTAGATATAAGCTTTAGTATTAATTTTAGATTAAAGACTAAAGATAATTTGTAATATATAATTTGTAAAGACTAAAGATAATTTGTAATATATTAACCGTAGCTATACACACTGAGATCCCAGAAATCCCAATGCAATGTGCTAAATTGAGATTTTTTTCATGAACTTTCTAAACTTTTCTTTTTCTTTGAAAATAAGATTTCTGATAATTGCTCTGGCGAAGTTCGTGGACATGTAGAGTGGACTAAACTGAAACGGAAAATCCTCTACTATTTTGCAATTTTTGCAATAGTTAACAAGATATTAATTGCTAAAAATTGGTTTTCAATAATTTTTTACTCACTACTTACAAATACTATCAACTTTACAGAAAAACTGCAAGAGATGAAAATTGTTTATTTTCTTTTCATAGAATTTTACGAATTTTTTCAGAATTTTTTATCAACTTTTTAGTACTGCATTTTCTTATTTTTTTCTTATTCTCAACATAAGAAAATTAAAAAATTCTGAAAAAAATTCTAAAAAAATTCTTAGAGCTCTTAACTATTGTGAAAATTGCAAAATAATAGAGGATTTTCCATTTAGTCTGCTCTACATGTCTGCTTCACAAACTCCGTCAGAACAATTATTGGACACCTTATATGTTCTGAAGTATCTCCTCAATTCTATCAATTTTTACATATTACGGAGACTTAATTAATTCTCTATCGATTGAAAAAAAATTAATTGAATATGTTCATTTTTACGGAAGTTTCGATAAAAAATATAGATATGGGGTCCCAGAGACCCGAATATATATCAAGGCCAAAGATAGAAAAAGAGTATGTATATAGCTAGGGTTAAAAAGACATTATAATTATAATATGTTTTTAATTATACTACATTTCTTATCACTCGATCAAAGTGATAATCGCTCTGCACACTCTTGTCTTGTTATCTGGATAAGGATTTGGATTTTTCCGGATCTCTTAATCTCGCTCGATAAATTTTTCGCTTTTTCAGCACAATCGTTCTTTTCGTGCACAGTTTGATATAATAATAGTATCATTTTTTATTTTGCACTTATTATAATTTATTGAGTCAATTCTTTGTGCTCAGCAGACAAAATTATTTTTTATTTTCGCGGAAGTAATCTAATCTACTAATTAGAGTTATTGTTAACTTATATATAAACTTATTGTTTACAACTATATTTCTATATTGAATTGAGATAATCTTATTATTTCTAATTTTTTCTATTTTTAATCAGGAATAATATTTTTTTTTAGTAAAATGCATTACACGCAATGTTATATGAATTACACACAAAGGAAACTTTACAAGAGTTTGACAATAACTTTTACATTAGCATAATTACATTAAGAAAAATAATTATCTTGGAAGTTGATGTTGCGAGATAATAATTTTGTCGAAAACGATAAGTTATGCCGTATTAAGAACTTTAATAGCCTCCTATTAAAAGTTTTACTCGCACAACTTATAATTTCAATAGAAAATCTCATGAGAGATGAAGTTTCGGTTATCCTTATAGCTCGCGAATTTTTTTTAACAATCCTGACGGACTGTCGAATAAGTAGGACATCGATCAATCGCTGATCCAGGATGGATGCGGGCTGTCAGAGTTTCAGGATTCATCTGCGACCAACGACCTCTTGCTTTGACTGTGTAATCGATTCAATACATAATCAAAGCATCACCGGTCGAGATCACTGATAACTTTGCGTGAATTCTCAATCGTGTTCGCCTTTACTAAACTTTCTGATAGTACATGGGATACATCAAATAAATTTACAACTTATATATGGAATTAGTTAACTTTCAAACGAATTAATATCATAGCAATAAACCGTTCGTGGAATTTGTAATCGCCGATTATTCGTTTCATCGCTGAAGGAAGATATCGTAGAAACAAAAAATTAAATTAAAATTTTGACATTTAAATTTTACACCTGTTTATATTTTAATTCTCACTATTTATTTATATTTATTTATATTTTAATTCTCAATATTTTTATTATTGGGTTATGAATGTTTATTTTTCTTTTGTAAAATTTGCACCGATGACAATATCAGCTTTTAGTAATGTATTTATAATCAAAATATTTATAATGCGTAGATATGAGTTGAATACGGTCATGATAATGGTAATTTTAACGCCCGACAAAAATTTGATGCGATAAATTTCAAATAATTCTCTTCAAAATGTGCATTGAAAATATATCATTTAAATCAAATCTATAAGTTTCTTAATTATATGTATCTTAGATAACAAGTATTATTTAATTAGATCATCTTATCAATCCATTTGCTATTTAATATTTATTTATGAAAATTGTTTACTAACAGAAGAAGTGCTATGATAAACATTCTTGTTTTAATGATAAGCGTAAAAAAGAGGGCAAATGGAACAGAAAAATTTATATCATTGCGTTGCAGAGTATTTTTAAGCTTTACATACAAATCTTCAATGCGCAAATTCACTCGTTGAACGTGCATTATGAGCGCATATTGTTTGCACAGGAAAATCTATTTTTTACGTCAGTGAAGTTCGCTGTCGCATGTTTTATTCAGAAGTCCCTTTTGGAATATCGGTTGTTGCAAAACTGCAAATAGAATAAAAGGTTCAAAAGGTTATCCGGGAACAACGGGTACTTCTCGCGCGAACGCTCATGAGAATCCGAGAACACGTATTTCCGTCCACACGTAAAATTGGCAAGATTTTCAAACAAAGCGAGCGCTTATAAAGAGAAGAAGGATTTATGAAAAGAGGTATAAAAGTGTATGCATTTTCCTGGCTATTATTTACGCGGAGAGAAGCGCATATAATTCATATTATATTATATGATATGATGATTATCATTAACTATTATTATCGTATTTACGCTGTATATAGCGTGTATATAATGTTATAAATTATACGTGTTTTACAATTTTTGTTAATAATTCTTATTTACACTGAAAGAAAAGATTGGCTAAATATGACAAAGCATTTTTAATGATGAATTGATTACAGCAGCCAATTAAAAATGCTATACCATATTTTACTATCTAATTTGTTGCAGCAGCCAATCTTTCCTTTCAGTGTACGAGTTCAGTGTTTCTGAATAGATTTCTCTATGAATGAATTACTATAATGAAAAATAATAATAATAGAGTATACGGGTAATGAGAGCATTAATTAATACAGTGTGGGAATTGGTGCGCAATTAAAAGAAGTTTGTATCGACAGTCATTGCAGATTATTAATATATTATGTGAATATTATTTGATTACTATATGAATTGCGCACCAATTCCCGCACTGTATTAACACTCTCATTGACCGTATTATTATTATTATTATTATTATTATTATTATTATTATTATTATTAATTATTACTATTATTAATTATTATTATTATTATTTTTTTAAATTTCGACAGCCCTATTAATATTTAAATTTTGTTTTTTATTAATATAATTAATTTTGTATCCTAAAAATTGCTTAAAAATTACTTATTTTTACAATTAACTTTATTTCAATTTTTTAACATATTTTTATAGATGAATTAATATAATAAATTTTTATAATTTACCTCTACTATTTATTTTTCATGATTAATTTTATTTTAATATTTAATTTTATTTATTTGTTCAAACTGAGTATATGAAGTATTATTTTAATAGCTCGCTGCAAATTTACGCATGAAATGAGGTCAGTGATAGTGATTTCATTGTGGCTGTATGACGGAGTAAGTACACTTATCAAAGGAGGACGCCGCGCCAGAGTCGACGTTATTCTGCGATTTTCTTAACAATTGCATGATTTATTGAGGTACATTGAACTTCAACAATGCTTTTGCTAAAGCGATCGTCAGAAATGGTTGAACGAGCGCGCTTCTTCTCTTCTGCTTATCCTCGGAAAAATAAGCGGCTATATATTACGACGCTATGCGCATGACTCGCTGTGATAAAAGAGCATCGATTGATAGTTTGCGTAGAATATCAAATCCGTCTGTGAATATCGACGCCGCTTATTAACGCGTAGCTCTCTTTCTCTCCATTTTGTTGTATTCTCGTTGAGCGATGGCTGAGATCGGTTTTATTTTTTATAGAAGAAAATTTCATCTTTTTAGGGAAAATAAAGAAATTATTACATTGTTTATAACTATGATAATTTATAGCGATGATAATACAAGCAATCAAATTACTTTTGTACACGGAAAGAAAGGTTTTGCTGAAATATTTAAAACTTTAACTTAAATACAAATATTATATGAAAATAATTTTGCTAGATTATTAAAATAATTAGGACGATAGTAGGACGTTCACAAACTAGTTATTAGAATGTCGAAACATTTTATTCACACATTGCTTGAGATTCCTACAAAATTATTTTGATTTTAACAAAATTTGTTTCGGATTTATATCTAGAAGATTATATCTATAAATTTTCAGAAATTTTAGCAAAATCGCTTTTTCCGTCTTCAGTATAAAAATGTATAATGCGCGATTTGATTCTTTCAAAATTAATAATGTTTTATGAATATTTTCTATACGTAAATATTTGTAAATAATTTATGGATAGTGCACAATTTATCCAAAGTGCAATTTTTTATAATTGAATTAAAATTGTAGATTTTTTTTATTTGGCCAATATATCGATAGCACTCTGAAATTTATTAATCGATATACCATACTTTTTAAAAATATATGGAGAAACATTATTGGTTTGGTGAAATTGCAGAAATATGGAGTTATACATGAGTAACATTGCCTCATTCAGAATGATAATTGAGTCTGTTGATTTGACCGACAAGCGATCGATGAATTTATTAGCGTTTGCCGCAACTGCACTATGTATATTTATTGAACTAATAAAACGTTAATCTCGACGCAGTGACGCGTGCAAATAGAAAGATCGTTTCAGATCAACAAGTATTTTCTCGTGCATAAACAGTACCGGCAGATTTCACGCGTTTGTACTCAATGTATCATAAACAGTTTATGTCAACGGTGAATGTGTTACCGCGATAATATTAAAGTTCTCTCGTTTTGTCCGTGCGCATTACACGTGTTACTGAATAAATAAACGCTTTTTATACCCACGTAAAAATATTACGAAACGTTAATCGCAGCATCCCTGTAATGTCGCGTAACGTCTCTGTAATTAGTCAAGTGCAAATTACGGTTGGCGCGTTCATGGTAAGTTAGCAGCGCTGCAGGGATAAGTTAATTATCGTCAAGGCGGCGGAGCAGATTATATGAATAGTCATGATCGTGTGTGCAGCAACTAATTATAGACAGAATATGGCTGTGAAGTATGTGACGTTGCCTAATGGCTCTACTGACGACTTTATCTAATGATGTTACTTAGCATGCTATTCACTCTGTAGCTCTAATTTTCTTTATGGCCTGATTTAATTCCGCTAGATGAATAAAAACGCAAGATAATCTGGACAACTTGTAGTTTGTTCCTACAATTAGCTTAGCCAATCATTTGAATTAAAGGTCATTTATTCTTATGAAAAGATACTGTTAAATTTTTAATTAGAAATTTAATTACACTGCATTTTATTATAGATCTTTTTTAATTACACGATTTAGACATTTATATGCAGATTTTTAGTATACATAACTTAAATTTAAATTTAACGATAAATAAAATTTTTTATCCTAGTTATTTAATTTTATAATCTTCAATATTTTTGTACTCTCGTCATTTCTCTGACATTTTATTATTTGATATTTATAAATCTCTTTTTAATTTATAATATATAATATAATATAATATAAGATTATAATCTCTTTTTAATTTTTCGTTGAATAATGGATATATAAAATACACGCTAATAAATTGTAAAAAAGATCAATTTTAAGATTTTAAAATTACTGATAAAACATTTGTGATGAGGGAAAAATCAATTCATCATATTTGTAACACGAATTAACAATATTAATGTACTTGTATTACAAATTTCTTATTTAAATTACTGTTCCTGACATAGGATTGATCTTCAGGAACATATATACTGATAGCTTTATCATATTAGCAATCAGTTTAGAAAGATATGACATATACAGCGACAATAACACGTTAGTCCGTGCAAGATAAGAAAATTAATGGTGACTGTATATTTATTACGATGAAGCGGTAAAAAAAAGGATAAATGTAACCTAATATACTCGGTATGCTTGTGTGAATTGGCGATTGTTAGTCTACGAATAATGAATATCAATTGAATTTATGACGTTCTCCTTAATCCAATCGATATACGAAGGTACGCAAATGTACATAGTCAATAAGGGAAACAAACTTCTGTCCATGATACGAGGCCGACAGGTTTTTCATTAATCAAGGGCCCCCTCCGAATCACCCTACAAAAGAAGATTAAAATGTTTTCTATTCAAATAAAAAAAGGGACAATTCGAGCATACATAAAATGCTTAAAGCTTGCGCTTACAAAGCGATGTAACTTTCGCAACTGTTGTTCTTTTTCTTAATTCTTTGTTCATGATATTTTGCGGAGAGTATTAATCAACTATTTTTCGTAACTATTTATCTCTCTTTTCTAAATTATATTCAATTTTTATCTTATAATTATATTAAATTTAATGTGAAAGATAATGATTAAAAAAATACCATACGTTCATACTTACCTTAATTGCAAGACCCTCGGCTAATATGTTTGATATATATGATTATTGTAAATATTATACAATTCTTGTCATACATTTCCTTACAATAATCCTATTTCATTATGTAAATGATAGTCTTTTACAAGATTCTGGATTCGGATCTGTCTTGTTGTAATTTGTACAAACACTAGAGTTGTTGCTACTGCTTTATTTCGTAAATATATTTGAATCGCAGCAGCAGTGGCAACGATATATCGTGAAAAGCTTGTGTTGCACTTACCGATAATCTTCCAAATTCGAAGACTCTGGCTGTAATCTCTTCCTGGACAGTTTTATTTGACAGTTTTGTTTGAGCAGAGTTACAAACATTGGGCAGAATCCAACATTGCCAGATAGACTAAAAGGAATGAACACCTAAAGAAGGCAAAAAATTCCAGTCAGGACGAAAGCCAATGACACTGAAATTCGAAGAAACAATTGGATCGATAGATGATTTACTTTAATTAACGCGACATTATTAAGCTATAATGTACGAGAATTATATTCTTTATTGAAAGATTATTGAGTAATAATCCGTTAAATCGCGTATGTTTCGTAGTCTAAGTTTATAATACCGACGATAATTTTTTTGTGCATAAAAAGTTATAAAAATAATGAAATAATATTGAATTGGAATATGAATTTATTAATTTATTTATTTTAAAGTTCTGATATTTCATGAGATTTATTTTACTTGGAGTAATTGAAAACTATATATAATTATTTTTCGAAAGAGACAGACGCAGCGATAATAACAAAATTTGGATTAATAAATCAGTTACAAAAATGAAAATTACTATTAATTGTTTTCTGCAGAGAGATCTGGAAAATAATTCAGACATACAGATAAATCTAGACATATAGATAATCTGTGAATTCTTTTTACTATATCTTTAGTACTTGGTTCATAAAACTTATATAGAGCGGTACACTGAAAAAAAAATTAATAATTAATTAAAATGTATAATAGATAATATTGATTAAAAGTTGACAAGATCAAAACATGTATTATTTCGTTTCCATGTAATCTTTTTAAATATTAATAATATTAAACTGTTAGCAGAAGCATGAAATTAAAAATGGTTACAAATGGTAAAAAGTATAAATAACGTTAGTAATGACAATTACAAGCATACGATTAGCTCAGCGTAAGTGTATTAGGCTACTGTTCTAAGGGATCGTAGGTTCAAATCTTGGCGATGATGCGATGCGTTTTTCAATAATAATTAATTATAGTTAATAAGACAAGAATATAGGTGTACCAGTAAATAATAAATTGAACTGGAAAAATAAAAATAATAACAAAAAGAATGATTTTTTTCGTTAAAGTATAACGATTTAATCAAATAAATTAGTTTTCGATAAGATTTTTTTATGTTATATTAATTATGTTGACTTTCAAGTGAAACAAATATTTTTGTCAAACTAAGGCGTCTTCACACTCAATATAAACTTGAACAAGCAAGAAAGATAGTTTATTCAACTTAAATTGTTACGAGATAATCAAAATATTTCATTTCAATAAAAGGATATTGTGTCACATCAAATAAGTATAAAGTTCGATCTACTGTCTATTTTGTCACAAGGATTATTATTATATTTAGTCAAATAAAACGTGCATGAATTTTACAATAATATTGTATACAAATTTCAACTATAAAGAAGTTGAGCGTAAATGATATATAATTATTTTAAACTTAAATTTAATTGTTTTTATTAAATTTTTTGTTTGACACGCATCCTTTTTTTGTTTTAATTAATGCTATTTAATGGATCATCAAAATGAAATTCTATTCAATTAAATATATATTCTAAAATCAAATAAACATTTTGTTTGCAATAACTCAATTTAGCTGAACCAAATTTAAAATCATCATAATAATTGAACAAAATATTTTGCTCTTATTACATTGATATTTATTTGCATGTATTCAACCGCAGCATTTTGTTGAGTCAAATAATTTTTTTTTGTTGAACAAATTTTTTTTTTTTTTTAGTGTATGTCTGGTAACATATGAAACCAATTTTATTTGAAAAAGAGAGAAAGAGAGTTAATGAAAATCTAATCAACTCATCTAATGTAGTCCGGCGCTGCATCCTCACTATTTATAATATAATACGCATACTGAAAAAATTTTTGGTTAAAAATGAACGAATTAGAATTTTCTGGTTAAATTTAATAGAATTCTAATTAAGACAACCAGAATTGTGATTGATACAATTATATTTTTAGTAAAATCTATTAGAACTCTTATTTTTATCAAAATAATTATATCAATCAGAATTCTAGTTATCTCAGTTATAATTCTAATAGATTTAATCAGAAAAGTCTAGTTCGTCTATTTTCCACCAAAATTACTATTTAATCCAACTAGATCATTTTTTTCAGTGCAGATACTTTTTTGTACGACGGCTATTTTATTATTATATATATATATATATATATATATATATATATATGTATATATATAATAGATAGAAAATAGACGAAACCGATATTAAACTTATTCGCATTAAAATTGATCAAAGAGTATATTTACGAGACAATTGTATATTTTAATGCATAAATATATAACTATATATTTTATATGTACTATTTTGCAATGCTGAGTTTGATTAAAAATGGTACTTTTTAACCAATTTATTTTATTCAAAAGTTTTTTTATTTCTGATTTCTTCTTATTGTCACTCTAATATACAAAGCTTTTTAAGTTTTGTTATTTGATTCGCTTTAACGATAACCTTCTTATTTAGTTTCAAACTTGCTCTCGTAAGGATTCAAACAGTATTGTTATTACTTATCAAAATTTTTTATTAGAAATTAGATAGTTTATATCTCATTTCACTGTGATCGTAATGCATAATTTATCACGTAGATCATTTTTATCACATTATATTTGAGATCTTATTAATTTTACTCGTACTGGCAGAAAAAACGCCAAGAAGAAACAAAACTAAAGATCACATCTTAGATATTCTCAATTTGTCGAATATGAATAATTAACAAATTTGTATACTTGATGACAAGTAGCACTCGTAGTAATGGGTTGTTGAGTTACAAATGATTTCTGCATTTTAGATTAGATGTTAATTTAATTATACTGATTACTTCTGATTTCTTTTGTTGTTGATTTTTTTTTGTTTGTCGATATATTCGAAACGGACGCGCGTTACTAAATCTGAAAAATTTCTTCATATGATATTTCTAGAAAATAGATATACACTTAAATTTTGATCTGGAAACTACAGAAGATATTGAAGAAGTCTTTTTTGAAATTTTGCAATTAAGTATGTCACTGGAATCAGTATTTTTTAACGATCCAATAATTTTTTATATATACTATATATAATATACATATATATTAATCTAATATATACGTTTCCTTAAATCTTAATGATTTATTGGATATTGATGAATGTCGAACGGATTTTAATTGTTATCATTTTAATTGACCAATGATTATATATTGCGAAAATCTTTAAGTTAAATATAAATTCTATTGTTGAATTATTATGATTGCGTCGCAAAAAAGATATGATTACTACACCTTTACTACTACGCAATTATTTTATACACTTCATGGAAATAATCGATAACTTTGATGATATTGAGACACTTCATGGAAATAATCGATAACTTTGGTGATATTGAGAGAATTAAAGAGATATAAAGAATATAATTTTTATATCATTTTATGGACTAAACTCTTTTTTTGTATAGTATTCAATGTCAAAATGATAAGAAAACGTTTATATTTATATACTAGCGTATCTTTAGCGTAGCATTACTTACGTATCAATTATAAACTTGATAAAAATTAGTATCGGAATTATCATGCAATATTGATTTTATTCTCACACCGATTAATTTCACACGTAGAACTAAAATCATTTTTTCCACGTTACAAAAATTATTTGTTTGCTTTCCTATAACAGCAAACAATATATACTAATCTCTATCGTTAATCCGTGTAGACACTTGCATTAAAAATGTCGATGCAGTTCCAAGTATTGCGAAACAGTACCTGTTAAATTCATCTTTCATCTTTCTCGTTATCGCATTTATCATTCTAAAATGAGCGAATTATGCGTTATTTTTATCCAATTAGGATGAAGAAGCCGTCAGTCAATGTGGCATATCCCCACGGGCGTCATAAACCATTACGAAGGCACCTGGTTGAGTGACCTTTCGATCGATAGCAGGACAGATGCGAAACTGCATCCAAGGCGACGTTGGTTCGGCTCCAGATGGTTCGAAAGTTTTGTACGTGCTGATAATGTTACAGAGACATCATCTTTTTCTTTTATGGTGCAAGTTAATAACATCGTTTTTAAGTGGTTGAGTGATGTTCTGAATAATGCAATCCTAATTTGAATCTTTTAAATCCCAGTTAGTCAGATCTTTCTTAAATACAGTCTTTCTAAAATACGAAATCGATCGCATAACGATATTAAATAAAAAAGGATAGTAATTTTTATTAACGCATTGCTATTCGTATATAACATTGATATATAACATTGATTCGAAATCCAATTTTTGGAATTTTTTTGTGAGAAAGAAAATGATATTATTCGAAAACTCGTTTCGTAGATACATTCCGAGCGCATGTGACACATGATATAAATGAAAATATCTCCGAAAATTTTTCTCTATGTAACGAACAGATTCGTACGTAGTATTCTGTCGGGAATTTCATTGCACTGCACCACCGCAACATGGCTTCATCAAAACCGACGAGCTAAAGCTAATGCAACGTTGATATTTGAGAAAATAGGAAAATTCATATTTCTCATTTCAAAAAGGAATATAACGTTTTCCCAACTGTTATGCAATATTCGAGCAGATATGCAAGCAGAATTTAATGTATGGCAATCACGTCACGGTCAAGAGATTATCGAGGAAGTGGAATGTTGAAGTAAGCTTCATGATGAACCGAACGCTCGAGTTTTAAGGAGACTGAAGTTTTTCCAAGTTTCTTCAAGAGCATTCGTAACTCCATTCCGAAGAACCGCTCGGCAATGTCGCCACTGGATTCAGTTGTCCCGGAAGCACCATCCTTCTTTATCACGAAATCTTGACAGACAGCTGCGGAATACTTGGTTTCCAAAGAAGGGGTTGATCGATTTTCTCTACTTAAGAGAATGTAATTTGACTTAGGCTGATGGAAGAGGACGAAATGGAATCATTCTTACGATATCTGTCGTAAACGTGGACGTAAGATAAAGAAAAATATATATAACTCCATCCACAATAGCCTTTCACGATTTACATACATGTTTTTCTTTGCCTCACTTTATGTCCACAATTATATACTAGAAAAAAAATTTTTTGTTGCATTAATTGGAATTCTGATATATAGATTCAACTAGAAAAATCAAATATTTATAGTTAAATCTATCAAATATTCTAATTGAGGTTATCAGAAATTCAATTATGATAATTAGAATTCTGATTGATATGATGAGAATTTGTTTTATTTGTAACTCTTGATAGTACAATCCAAACATTTTTCTTAATGTGTCTTTAAATATTCGCCGGAGGATTCAATTAACGAATTAAAATAATAGAACACTTTAGACAGCGTTTACATTTACATAAAAAAGAATTGTGTATACCTCTTTTTCTTTTCATTATACAGTAAATATACGATAGTAAGCATGTCTCGTTCTCTGCTATCAGCTTTACAGTTGAAATTGAACCGTCAAATGCGAAGATAATTACGTTGTGGTGATAGCACGTCGTATGATATACTGGGATCTGTTAATTTCCGAAACACACAAGCAGGGTGTTATCGCGTTGATTATTATTTTGAAATAGCATTCTTACTTTGCTATTAAATTTATTGTTAAAAATAACAGACTACAAAGATCAAAATGTGACGATAAATATGATTGAGAGTTTTGAAATTTTTAATTTAACTTGAATGTAATTGTTATCGCAATATCTGGGGATATAGCAAGAAGTAGGGGGTCGATCGATCCTGGCGACCACCAAGAAGCGATATTGAGAACCACTGTTCCAGGATTCACCTGCGTCCGACGACCCCGCATCCGGAGCTTCTCATCGATCATACAGGTAGTGAAATAGTCTGACTCACGATTCTGTTCTTGGTTTGTTATTGCACACTATTGTCGGACTGTTCAGAATCCTCGAATTGTCCAGATTTACCCAAACAGATGAAGATGAACACTACATGAAAGGACATATAAATAGCTTCCCTGAGCGATAGTTAGACAATTAGTATTATTGCTTTGTTAAGAAGAGATTTCCATGTGGCTTCTGAAACACGATTATATATAAATCCCAAATATATATAGTTCTGAGGTATATTTTCTATTGAATATCGATATTTTCTATTGAAAATCGATTTTAATATTTAATGATTTTCTTAATGAGAAATCATACTTATTTTTGCAAAAATGTATTAGAATATTTTTTAATTATACTATTTTTTTTCTTAATTTATAGTAAGAAGAAGCAGAATAACGATTAATAAAATAATTATTGCAAAATATAATGTAATTTATATAATCAAAACGTTTACACAAAATTCGGGAGATCCAGATCCAGATTTGAATTCTGGCTATGATGATATATTTCGCAATAAATTATTTATAGTGCTTTAAAAATGTTTACTAGCATTAATATTAAATTGCTTGCCAGTTTAATTTGTAATATTACGTATTCCGGCTTCAGTTTAAAACTGTGTTTTAAGATCGAAAAATAATTAATCGGTGCGCAGTTTGAATTAGAAATTAAAAAAATTTTATATTCATATTCTTGACTGAATATGGCTTTTTTCATTTATTTTTTTTGTAATTTGTTGTAATTTTATAATAGGTACAACATTTGATGAATCTAATGAGAAAGTATAGTATAGTGCCTTAAATCTCTTAAAAAATGTTAGAATATCTATATAAATTATATTTTTGCTAATAAGAAGCAAAATTGCGATTAGTGAAATAATTACTATAGTTTATATCTTTGTAGAGCATTTAGGAGAATTAGAGTTTACTTAAATCCGAGAAAAACAAGCTCGTGGATGCTTTCTGCGCTGTAATTCTTAATTATATGTAGTAATTATATGTAGTCCTCTAGGGACTCAGCGTAGCGTGAACAGAGAGGTAAGTTAAAGCGCAAAGTTTACCGAAGGAAATATGAGAAAACGTAAAACAGATTTCAAGATTCAAAATAATCGCTCCTTTTCTACATATAATTATTTGAAACGGCAAGATTATTATCTACTGTATTTAATCGTCGTTATCATTTTCCACAATTTTATCATATCCACAAGTTGTCCTCCATTTTCTGTTTTTATGTGCACATACATATGCAAGCCAATGGAGTCAAACGTGATAGGCGTTTTTGATATCATTTTGATGGCGTAAAAGCAAAAAGTATCAATGCAACTCTCGTATTTTTACAAACTACTTTTTTCTATATACTCATTTTCCATAATTCAATGCCTCGCAACATCAAATTTCTCAATTATAAATCAATTAAAATCTTACGTTTTCTAGCAGAATTGATAAATTCTTTGATGCAAAATTTGTTTGTAAAACTTGTTTGCAAGGAAAAATAATTCAGAAACGAATGATTGTCTCTGATACACGTTATTATTATTATCTTTCATAAAATAGAATGACACAATGTGTACTATATTATGAAGCATTGCACATGTATTGTAATAAACGCATCAGTCTTTCGTTCATACAACGTGTACAATAAGCCATCGAAATTAATATCAGATAAAGACACGAGGAAACGAATGATTCTTTCATCTATTTTTTAGAGAGAAATGTTCATTAATCTCTCTGAAACAATTTCTCGCACTTGGAGCACGCTGTTGGAATAATTAAACAGATTTGCTTTGACTGACCCACTTCTCCCTTTTGAGAGTAGAGTATAAGTTTACTGCTAGCATATTAATGAATAGATGCAACATTTGCAATTTATTCGAATGTATGTTTTCTCTAAGCAAATTCTCATCTGCTATTTGTTCGGTAAATTAGAAATTCAATGCAAACATAAATATGTGAAATAATCGCACAATATTGATCTTTGTAAGATTACGTGATATCTGATTTCTGAAACAATATAAGAGAAAAATGTTGTATAAACAATGCGATATGTATTATAGGTATATAAAATACATATGGCGTTTATTTAATGACATCTACATTTGAACATTTAATTATATATATTATTGATTCTCGATTTTTCTATGTTATTATAAGTATCAAAACAAGGGTCTTTTGTTATTTTATATGGCATGTTCATACATCCAATCGATATATGATAGGATGTGTACATTGTATACACGCTAGTATATTTTGTGTTAGTGCAACCAGTCGAAAACGAGACGAGTCCTGAGTTGTTCATTGACAGTGAGAGGACCATCAGTATCTCTCTAAAAAATACAATTCCCCGATAGTTAAAAATATTTCACAAGGATTTGATTGGAAAAACCAACTCGCAAACAGTGTTATGTTTTACAATTAACTAAAAAAATACGTTTCTCTGTTTAGTGCAAAACTAGTTCGTGTTGTTTTCGCTTTGTTATTTTTTAATTAAATTAATGATGAATGGACTTTCGATTCGTTCAGCTGCGAATTGTGCCAATCCTGCTATTAATTAAATTAAATTAAGAAACCTAACAAGAAAACCGGAATATGATAAAGTATAAGCGTTACATTAAGATATTGTTTTTAAAAACAATTTGAAGCTTTGCAAGAGAAGAACAATGCGGGCTAAGAATTAATGACTCTACTTGGGCAGACGGCACAATTTTGCATGTATGACCGGTAACAAAAGATGGCAGTGTTCTATATAAAAGTTTACCGAACATGAATTCTTTCTTACGGTTGAATTTGCGCAGCGTGAGTGTTATAAATGCAATGAAAAAATTCCATGTATAGTAACTAACATAACTAAAAGGTTACTTTTTTTAATGACACTTTTTTTAATGAGTTTCGAATTACAATCTATATTTCACTGAGCGATTAATCTTTGAACCCTTTGAATAAATAAGAACAAGATAGGCTGCATTCCAAAACTAATCTAAAAAAAAGTATTACAATCTTTTAACCATGAGTACACTTTTCTACAATAGATCTGATTATTTATTCTAATATTTATAAATTGAAGATTGAAAAAGATTTTGACGAGTGGTTTGTATAACTGGATATGTGTATAAATTCACACTGAAATACTTAAGTACTAAGATTCACTTCACAGATGCGCGCGATCGAAGATAGGATATTATTCTTAATAGGATATTATTCTTAATAGAATATTATTCTTGATTTACTTTTATCGGTACAAATTATAATTATTAATATCTATGACGTATTTGTTATACAACTGATTGATTCTCTTTCCTTAAGATTACAAGTATATAAAGTACAAATGTACACGTGTGACTTGTGAGAGTAATTTGAAGTGCGATTCTCGAACAAATTACATCTGAAAATTTAAATGATTGTTAAGGCTTATTAACAATATAGGTTATGAGTATCCCGCTACAACCGACGATTACTATTTAGCGTACTTTGACAGCCAACTAACATTTTCTTTAACTTTTCGTGGTTTTTGATATAACAAGAATGGAGGACTCCTGCCATCATTCAAGTCATACTACATATTATATAATCATTGCAGAATCAGAGAAATTTCAAGGTCGGTCGAATTTCACAATGTAATACTTTTTTTACTATGTGATGTTCGGTTGCTTTGCAATTTTATTTCTTTAATCTAACAAGATATTGTTATATAATAAAATAATGATATCCTTATCGCAACGAGATGTGTAGATTCTTTGTCAAATCAAATGACTCTTGAAAAATAACTGGAATATTACGATGTCATGTGCATAATCCACTGAGGATTTTTACGAGAACCATACTATTACTTCAACAATACATCAGAGCATCTAAATTATGTTTTTGCTAATGAATATAATAAGAAAAAGCAAAATTGCGGTTAATAAGATACATAATTATTACGAGGCATATGTATTTATATCTCTGCAGTACACTTAAGAGAATTAGAGTTCATTTAAATTCGAGAAAACAAGTTTGCAGATGCTTCCTACACTGTAATTCTTAACAATTATGTGTAGTACTCGAGATAGCAGCATAGCGAGTAAGTGGAGATGTAAGTTGCAGCGCAAAGTTTACTGAAGGAAATACGACAAATCGTAATACCTGTGTTCAGAGCTTACAGTAATTGCCCGTTTTTTCACGATAATTATTTAAAGCGGCAGAATTATTATTTACTGTGTATTTAATTGTTTTTGTTTTTCATTGAATAATTTTATCGTATGCATGAGTTATTAATTTTCCGTTTTCCGCTTTTGTGTACATGTAAGTATGCGAATCAGACAAATGAAATAACATGGATCGATCGAATGCCAGACGTTTTCAATCATTTTCGCCTTGGCCACGTAAAAACAAAAAAAACGGTGCAATTAATGTCTTTGCAAATTACTTTTCTACTTAGTTTCACATCCGATGCCTCGTGACATCAAATTTCTCAACGACACAGCAATACATCAATGGAAATTACATTTTTCCTTTTTGACAGAATTGAAATTATTTATACGCAATTCGCTTGCTCGCAAGTAAAAATAATTCGAAAACAAACATCTTTTTTTGTTACAACGATTTTTGTCAACGATTATTATCGTTTTTCGTAAAATGGAAGAATATTATGCAAATTATGTCTTTCAAGAAGCACAGAGTCTTCCATTTATATAATCTGTTCGCCTATAGCGTATAAGAGAAGTACAGAAATTAATTTACAAATCAATATATTATGGACTCAAAGATTTAAAAACGAACGAAATAATTAAAAAAGAAATACGGGCCAAGCAGAATTGTTGTGCTATAAATTTAACATTACAATATATTCTTCATTTATATCATTTTACAAACATTTTGACTCACATCGAATCATCTTCAATGTATATACTTCATATTGGTCAATACATGGTAAATCTTAGATTTTAACGGCTAGTATGAAATAGAAATACAAATTAATGTTGGATAGAAGCAAGACGAAACAGATGCACAGATTCTTTTACCCATTTTCAAGAGATCAATGTTCATTAATCTCTCTGAAACCATTTTGCGCATTTGGCGCACGGTGCCAGAATAATTAAGTGGATTTCTTTTAATTGACCCATTTCGCCTTTTTAAGATATGTTTACTATTTTATCAATCATAAAAATAATTAAACGGACTATATATACTCGCAATATCTTATTTATTTGAACATATATTTTCTTTTAAATAAGTTCTCGTTTAATGTTGTTTCGGTTTGATATTGTTAAAATAAAAATTATAAATATCAGTTTGTAAAATAATTGTATGATATTGATTTTTAGAAAATATATATCTGATATCTGGAGTGACATTAGGAAAACTTTGGCATAGCATGTAAGCTATGTGATTTATTAAATACATGATTTATTTTACGATTTGCATATGACATCCACATTTAAGCGTTTAATTATACACATTAATTTTCAATTTTTGTGTACATATCATTAAGTATCAAAACAGATTATTATATTTCGTTTAAATTTTTTCTATATTCTTATTTATCCAATCGCTGTACGACGAAACGCGAGTATATACAGCGGGATATTCTATGCTAGTACAAATGTTAGGATAAAGTCCAAACGAGACGAGTCCTACTAGCAGTCCATTGACAGTAAGAGGGCCACCAGAATCACCCTAAAAGATACATTTCTTCGATAGTTAAAAATATATTTCATTAGAATTTGATTGAAAAAAAACAACGATATTTTTTATAATTAATTAAAACTATACTTCTTCGTTAGAGCAGAACTAATTCATATTATTTACGTTTCGTTATTATAATTAATTTGATGTTTGATGATGTTTGATGATACTAAATTCTTAATCGCTGAGCTACACGATCTTATTGTCAATTAAATTAAATTATAAAACATTACGAAGATCCCCGAATATATTAATGAACAAAAAAATAATCAATATAGCATATTAACAATTAACAAATTAGTAATGCAGCAAATTATTGTAGCAATTAAATGTTTTAATGTAATGTGCATGTAGGTATTATTAAGTATTATATTAATTAATTAATTAATTGCTCATTAAAAATATGATAAATGAAATATTGAAATCACGATGTGTCTCTAATGATTTCCGACAATGTACGATATAATCAGACTTATTTCCTAATCGAAAATGTGTATCACAATACGCGATTAGAAATGCAAGCGTTATATTAAGACATTATGTTTAGTAATTATTATTACGGTATAATGGTGAATTGAACCTTCATGTTGAAAGAATAATGCAGGTTAAATAATTAATGATTTTATCTGAACAGACATCTTATAATTATATGTATGATCGACAATTAATGACGACATATTGCAATGCCTTATGTAAATAGCTTACCATGCATGCACCCTTTTGTATGGTTGGATCATTTGCGCAGATTTGCGTATCCTCAATGGTTATATTTGCTGCTGCATCAAACAATTTTCTACAACAAGTCTGATTAGTTATGATATTGTCTACAACGTATAAATGTTCAGTCTCCTCTCCTTCACACTGCAAATATATAAAGTACAAATGTATATATATACGTGCAATTTATGAGAGCAATTTGAGATGGGATTCTCGAATATCTAGCGCCTAAGAATCTAAATAATTGAATTAATAAGATACTTACAGATATTATTCCGAATCCCGATACTTCTGCTATCGAGCCTCCCTTGACAGTTTGATTTTGTTTCGGTAAATTGACAGAACATATCCGAGAAGAAAATTTTAATGGCTTTTGAAGCTGAAAATAAATCTTCTGTATATCCTTTTTCGCAGTCTTAATTTAATTGCTTAATTCACAATTTAATTGAAATTATGGAATTATGGAATGAATGTTATCATACTACACGTTATCGTTACCTTAAGTAAAGCGATATCATTGGTCAAAGGTGGAGGATTGTACTCTTCGTGTACGAAAATGAACTGAACCAAACGCCTTGAATACGGTTTTTGTAAATCTGTTGTTCCCGCAACGACCGACAGACCCGAAGTGTTGGCACTGTGAAGAATATTAAATAGCATTTTTTTGTATCTATACAGGGTGTTGAAGGTGCAACGGTCTGCATAATTTTTTAGATACTTTCAAACACTTCAAGTTGAAAGATGAATATTTATTTTATACAGGCTATAACATGCAATAAAAAAACATTTTATGAAAAAAAATTTAAAAAATTTTTTCGTAAATACCAGACAACTTAAATTTTTTAAATAACATCATATAATTTTTTTTCCATAATATTGTTGTAATATTGGGGTCTTCAAGACATTTTTAACTCGATTATCGAGGAAGTTATTTTTATTGATGTTTTAATGATTTTATTAATATCAGACATGCAGCATTATTTGTAATGGTTACATCTCTTAACTCTCTCAATTTACATCTCTGATTAGAAATGTACACAAATTTATGATACATACATATTATGTATTAATGTAATAAGATATGCAATAAAATCAAAACATTAATAACATAAGACATTTCAATAGTGATTTGAATTTATCTTGAAAATATATATATATATATATATATATATATATATATATAGT
>NW_012130067.1:5058280-5059298 GCF_000143395.1 Atta cephalotes | reverse complement strand
ACACACACACACACACACACACACACACACACACACACACACACACACACACACACACACACACACACACACACACACACACACACACACACACACACAAATAAAACTGATCAATTTATCTTAGAATACTCACCATAATCAATAACGATTAAGGGAATTAAGAATAATAATTGCATCAACATCGTTATTAATCTCATGCGACGTTGTCAACTGATTATTTTAAATATGTATGATACACACAAAGATGTGCCTATAAAATTTAATTTGAAATTACATAAGATTAAAAAATATGCTTATTATTATCTTATGCTTATTAATATTCAAAATCACTTCTAATGTATCGGGATCTACATTTTCTTTTCTATTGACTTCTAGTATTAATAAAAGATTGACAAATGTAGTATTATGTTACTTTTTACATTGTATACATATACAAAATTTAACAAACGTATCAAAGAAATGTTGGTAATTTAATGGTTTTGCAAAGAAAATATATTTCTTCTATAATTCCTTATCGTTAAAAAATTTGTCTTATATAATTTTATTCTTTATTTGCTTTTTGCGAATAAAGTATTCCAAGTCGCACTTTGATAAATTTCAGTTTTATGAGTTTAATATTGTTATACGTATATATATATATATAACTTATATATATATAACTTATATATATATAACTTATATATAAATAACTTCGCATCGCAAAATTATCGGTTGAACATGACATACAGAAAATTGAATGCTAAACTTTTAATATAGAAGTAATCGTGCACTTTGTCAAAGTATACTACAATTACAAACTTTAGCAATCTATAATTACACATTTTATAAGCGAAGTATTTTAAGAATATTAAGAATAATAAGCGAAACATTTTAAGATAAGATGTTGCGTAGGTCAATTTATGCGATAAACAGTCATACACGATACAAATTAAGCGATAAGACGGCTTGTATCACACACACACACACACACACACACACACACACACACACACACACACACACACACACACACACACAC
>NW_012130067.1:5040328-5058260 GCF_000143395.1 Atta cephalotes | reverse complement strand
ACACACACACACACACACACACACACACACACACACACACACACACACACACACATACACACGCGCGCGCGCATATATTTATTCATGTGTACGATATCAATCAATAATAGTGCGAGAAGAGCAAAAATATATGCTATATATCAAAAGACGTTTGACGTTTTTTGATCTCTATTAATCCCCATCATCTCATCGACATAAGACATAGTAAAAAATTTAATGATATTCTGTTGCTAATTTATTGTACTAAAATTTTGTTGCTCTAACCGTTTAATAGGAAATAAAACAAAATTGGTGAGTTCAGGTTAATGATAAGCTGGACCCTTCATAATAAAAAAGAGATATATAGAAGTGCGATGTTAAAAAAGAAACAATACATCATGTATAAATATACAATGATGCGGCTTTGTTTGGATCAGATCTCTTTTCTACGATCATTCATCTATCACAGTATGAATGATTAAATAAGACATAACGCGTGTAAATGCTAGTATATTTAAAACCGAACTAAACATCTATGGAATGAAAATATACTATGATGATAAATCATGCTCTGCTCTGCTTTACTCAGGAAAAAATGTTTATAATAAAAGTATATAAAATTATATATAAAAATTATATAAAATTATTTATATTATCATATGAAATATGTCTAGACATATATTTTATATACAATTATATATAATTTTACAGAGAAAGTTACTTTTTGAAAATAATAAAATAATAATAATTATCATTACTAGTTACCTACTTTTAAAAGTAATTCGTTACAATTACTGTTATTTGAAAAAGTATCTTTTCATTATTTTTTCATTACTTTTTTAAAATCGGTGACTGCTAATCACAACGGACAGATGCCTGAAGGTTTTTTAGTCTCGAGCGCTATGAGTGTCTAATCGAACCGTTCAATTGTGCAAAATAACGATAAAAATAATTGTAAAATTCGTTACCGTTATCAAAAAAATGTAACTACATTATCAAACTGGTACTGTTACAGTTACCAAAAAAGGAAAGTAACGCAATTACCAGTAAAATTACCAAAAAAGTAATTGTTACAAATAACGAGTTACTTCTATTCTCTGTAATTTTATATAACTGTAAAAATTTTTTTTCCTGAATTTGTATCACACTTATTTTATACTTGCACTTTATAACATTGGAGATTCGCATAGTGCAGATTTGTTCGTGAAATGGTGGAATATAGTTAATTTACATATCGTACGATATAAAAATGATATATAAAAGCTAAATGATACATAAAAAAATGATATATAAAATGATATATAAAATGATATATAAATTTGCAATTTATTTGTACCGCGATTGTACTTCATGCAGAGGAAATTGTTATGAGGACTAAATGCGGCTTACATTGGGTTCGGAAATATCATAAGTCTATGTAAACATTTAGTTGAAGATTTACTTTAGATCAGGGTATAGGCCTGAATATAAGTTTGGTCGCACGTATACTAGGCCAATATCTTTACATCGCTGTTGTCATTATCACGTCTTCTTATAATCTATGGATCAACAGAATTCGGAAAATCGTGACGAATACCCTTTGTAGAAAAATACTACTGTGTATTAATAGTATCAGTATTTTTCTACAAGAGACGCACAATCATTGAGAGCTGATGAGAAAGGAAATTCATTCGAGTCAAATGCCCTTCTGTTTTCGTCGTATACAATTTGCACATATAATTTGATCAAATATAATATATTTGCAATCCAACACGACTGTTTTAGATGTTATCGTTTACGTTAATTCTATAGTGTCTCAGGATTACAAACCGTAGACTAAAATAGTGCTTATGTACATATCGAAAGTGCTGAGAATTAAATAGACATTAGATTAATGTTATGAGATTGTACTGAAAATCAAATATATGTTCGATTTGGTATCAACTATTACATAATGTGATTCATTACAAACAAATATTTTAATACCTCTTGTGAGGTTCGCGAGTCTCACGTACAAGATTAGATTATCACACAAGAATCATTGTACGCTATCTCGAGGTTTTCCTGGATGGTGTGATTTCGGACATTTGACGAAATAGTGTCACCACACAAGAGAGTAAGTTATTTGATTTCTACTTGCCACGAATTATGTGACAATGGCTGATAGAGTTAAACTCTTTGTATGAAAATGAACATTTGTATGACAGTTAAAATCGCAAATTATGAATTTAGTCAATCTTCTCACAACAAAGGTAGAATAGGTGATAAAACCTTGAGATTACGTATTAATCGTTTAAGAGATGTATCACGCGTTCGATGATGAACTCGCGGTGCCAAACCCGATACATACATTAATTCGGATATTCAGGAACGAGTTTACTCACATGCAGGCAGTGTTGAAAACAAATTGAATGCCAACGTAGCAGATAAAGGCAATGCCGAGCGACAAAATTATCCAGATAACAAAATGCCCATATAGTAACTTTGCACATTTGCATAATAATTTGGGCAATAATTGTTACAATGTAACTGCACAACACCATGCAAATGCGTCCTTATTTGAGACCTATATATCGCTCCCATACGTGAGTGCTGCATATATAAGGTATATGAGTGCTGTAATTGACATTTTTATATCGCCTGCACGCGTAAGTGCCATACGCGTGCAAGCGATATGAGAGCTATTTTATAAAATGTATGCTTCATTAACATCTAAAAAAAAGTATTATACTTTCATCTTGGAGCTCTTGGGGTTTTTAATAAAATTTATTTTATTAGAACACAACTAAAGGATCTCTTAAAATACTGTGCCTTTTATTCTATTCTATTCTATATCATTTCTTAAATTTTAGAAATTTAATTCGTTGCAGTAACTAATTCTTCTGATGATGTCGCGTACTACTCAACGCAAAATTTTTTATTCAAAACAAGTTATAGGCTGTATTTCTTAATCGATTTGAATGTTTTTTTTTTTAACAGAAATATTCGGAAATAAAAAGTTTTTCAAAGAGAACTGAAAGCCGATTTTTAGAGAATTTGTTTATGCCAAAGTTTTATATACTTGTATAAATAAAGTAATAAATTAGCATTTTTCTATTATATAATCTTTTATCTATGTTATAAGCTATTTTAATAATCTCATTATTGATAAAAATAAATCTATCTTATCATAAAAAAAGAAATAATTAAATAAACATTTAACTTATTATTTTTATAAACAAATTATAGATCTCCGTGCATTCTCATAGGTATAATTAGTCCATTATTGCTGCAATATCGAAATTTTATTTTATTGGAAATATTGCAACAATATTGAAAAATATTGTAATTTTAATATTTGGTAGAAAATATTGCAATTTAGATATTGTTGCAATGTTTCACAATTCAGTAAATAAGTACGCGGCCTTACCACGAGAGGGATATGATTCTCAGAAGGAGAAAACGTCTAGGAATCTTGTAGAGAAGGAGTTATCCAAATCGAATTATCAAGTTTCCTAGAGATTCTCAATATTTCTTATAATATAAATAGGCCCCCGAACATTTTTCATAACTTTATTATATTTTGTATGTATTTTTGAATATAATGCTAAACACAATAATATATTAGCAATTTATAAAATTAGAATAATTATTGAAATATTACATAATATTATAATAATATGTATACAATATTTCTCTAAATATTGTAGCAAAAAAAAACGGTTAAAAAACCGTAATTTTTACAGTTTCGGTTTTCTTTACTGATAAAAAAAAAACTGAAACTGAAATCGGAACATTTATTTGATATTTTATTAAATCAGAACTGAATCGAAAAAAACCCTTCGGTCCGAGTCTCTGATTAACAATAACAATTTACATAGTTAATATAATTTCAAATTCTAAAATCAATTTGCTCATAATTCTATGTATATATTTGATTTAAATATAAAAAATACTTCTACAGCATAAAATTTTATTGCAACAATATTTTGAAAGATTGCAATATTTCATAAAACATTGCTGCAATATTTCTATGGACATCTAGATCTCACATATTACATAAAGTCTACATACGTATTCTTGAATTTCATGATTTACAAGTTGTTAGAATAAATTCTTGCAATTTTTGTTGGTGCGGAAGATCTAAATAAAAGAAATGCTAGTATCTTAAAAAAAGTTTACATTAAAAATGTTTCGCGATCCCGCCAGATTTCTCATGAGGTGTTAGAGGTATTTACATTCTTATTATTAAGAAAGATGGCGATGATAATATTAGATTGAACATTGGTGATTTGAACGAAGGAACGGGCAAAATAAAAATTAAGAACAAGAATAAAGATTAAAAATTAAGAACTGAAAAAGAACCGAAAAAGAACCAAAAAAAATCATAATTTTATCAATTTAGTTACGGTTTTCCGAAACGGTTTTCGGTTCCGCTTTCAGTTCGGTCCGGATCCTTGTTAATAGCAATTATTATAAAATAATAATCAAATTAGTATTATATTTCCTTTTAAACGTATTTTTTTATTACATCTTTAAAGTAATTTTAAAAATAAATTTAATTGTTATATTATGTCCAATAAACAAAAATTTTAATTATTATAAACAAATTTGTTTAGTACGATTTTTTTACGTTCGTGTAATCATCATGTGTGATTATACTGTGACATCTTTTACGCTGGCACTTGTGTCTCCATCACGTTGTGACTTGATGGTATTTTTGCACGCAAGACATGATACTCACATGTGAGAGCAATATAAGCTGTCACGAATTGTTATTTGGATAGAATTGAGAATATAGGATCCGTAACAACCTTTAAAAAAAATATATAAAATTATTCGAAACTTCTTTGCCGACATTTGATGGCAAATTCGAGAATTGACTGACATTTAAAAACGTGTTTTGTTCAATGATAAGTTCACAAATGAATTTAACAGACATCGATAAATTATATTATTTAAAATCGATATTAATAGGTGAAACTGGTGAACAAAATAAAAATCTTTGCGATCGACGGGGTAAAATATACGAAAGTTTGGGAATTGTTGGAACGTTTATAAGTGAAATGAATACTGATCAAGTGATCACACCTCTCGGTTGTTATAAACTTACCTACGTTAGACAAAGAGAGCAGATGATTTGATAAAACTCGTTGATGATATTCTAATATATCGCGTTAGATACTTTAAGCATCACAATCGGCCAAGAAATTATCGTACACCTTTAGAAAGTAAAGTACTGAAATGCACACTAAGGCCTAGTTTCACAACTCACGGTTAACTCTTAACCGAGGTCCAACTTGTTTCTCATCTCTTTCTAATTTTAGAAAGAGATGAATGAATAAGTTGAATCTCAGTTAAGAGTTAACCATAAATTGTGAAACTGGGCCTAAATAAATGGGAGGCAACGCTTGAGAGAGAGACACCTTTCCCAAGTTTGAAGATATGTATGAATTTTTAAACAGCTGTATGCGCATAAAGACGGGAACGCCCGAAATTAATAGAATCGAATAAAGGCAAAAGCGAAATGTCAATTCTCTTCTTCTTGACCCTGGTGACTTTTCAAAAAGAGAAGAATCAACCTTTCGAACCCTTATAATAAAAGTATTGCGTAATTCTATGTGAAGGTAGACAACTTTATATGTGCAACGTATTCAAGGAATTATTTGTATCAGAACATATTAAGACAGTACGAAATACGAAGTTATGTTATAATTGCTTGCGTTTTCATCACCCCGTGTAAATTCTTCAGTTATATGGTATTCTAGAAACGTCATAATATCCTTCTACATGATAATGGAGCGAATAAACGGATCTTTCAGTCCTACAACTAATCTAAATGACTATTCGAATCGTCCGATCGCTATGTAACAGGTCTCTCTGACCCTTGCTTTATTTCATATCTTCTAACGAGAATATTAATATAATCCGCGATTCTGAGTACAATAGATAGATAGTATTAAATTTAGAGTATTTTTAGATACGAGTGCAAATTTTATTGCGACATCCATCATAGAACATCCATCATAGTTGATTCAGCAAATCGTCCGTTTATCGTTTAATTTGCACAACATCATGAGCTAGCAACAATAGGCAATTTGAAATAATTTAGACAAGTGACATTCGCTTATACTTTTAATTATTAGTCCATCCTTCCTAGAAGAAATATTATTGTTGAAATATATATTATTGTTGATAATTACGGACATGAGTCGCTTATTTCGATTGACGTTTCTTGCAATTAAAAACTTTGGCGATATTACACAATTTATAACAAAGCCGAACTACTATACTTGGCACGATTTCGCATCTTCATTTATGTCATATTATCAGAATTATGAATATTATTTTGTAAAAATAACTAATTACGGTTATAATTTTTTTCTCAAAAAATAATTAACAAGTTAATTGCAAGTCATTGATTCTAAAAAGTGTATTACAAATAGCTACAATTACTTAAAAAGATACAAATTATTTCTCTTCAGTTACTTTTGTTAATTTTTTTCTAATTTTTTATACTGCAATTTTTAAATACAAGAATCTTATATATTTCTAATTTATTAAATTATTTTATTTATTATACTACACATTCGATATTATACATTATTTGTAATTAATATATATATATATATATATATATATATATTTACTAAATCAAAATAATCAAAATATTAATATTAAGACGTGTTCACATACTTCTAACTTAATTCTTCATAGAGTGTGGTAATTACAGAGTGTAATTATTAGCATGATTAGAGTTATATTCTAATGGCAATAAATAATCACTCATGATTCACTAAACATTTCGTTTTGGTCAGTCATATGTTAACGATTAGTATGAAATAAAATCATTATAGAAGTAATTATTAAATTGATTAATAGTTATTAAAAGAAATGTAATTAATAATAAGTTATAAATGAAATGAATAAGTTATAAATGAAAAGAATGAATGATATTGACCTACAATTATTGAAAAAAAATCTAACTTTAATTGTCATACAAATAACGAATTACTTCCCAACTCTATTTACAATAAAGAAAGAAGTATTTGGATATTGTTGATCTGATAATAATTAATGTGTAATCGTTTGCTTCACTTGAGTAAGCCAACTAACATTTTCCTCACTTTTTTTTACATGTAGCTCTGAAATCAACAAAGATATATCAAGCTATTGTTTGGATCGTATATGATCATCGCAGAATTAGATAAATACCAAGCATGAATTCCACAGCGTAGTATTCTCGCGGAATAACATTCGGTTGCCGCATACAATTTATTTCTTTATTCCAACATGAGATTGTCAAGTATAGAACAATATCTTTAGGACAACAATATTCTTAGAATAACAATATCGCAACAAGAAGCAAGACTCTTTGAGGGCTATTAATTGAAATGACTGTTGAACAAATAGTTGCCGGAGCAACTGAATATTATTATGACGCACGACTCGTTGTGAATTTAACGAGAATCATACTATTTCTATTCATACATCAAAGTATTTTTTAATCAAAATATCTTTTAATTAAGAATTATGTTTTTGCTAACGAATTCTAAAAAGAATTAAGCAGAATTGTGATTAGTAAAATAATTATTACGAGACAAATATATATAATTTATATCTCTGTACATTTAAGATAATTAGAGTTTGTTTAAATCTTTTTTGTAAAAACAAGCTTATGGATGCTTTTTGCATTGTAACTCTTAACAATTATATGTAATAACAATTATATGTAATATCCATGAGAGCAGCGTCAGCAGAGGCGTTAGTTGCAGCATAATATTTACTGAAGAAGATATAACATGGTATGGTAATATTGTTTTCAGAGTTTACACACTGAGAAAAAAATATAGTTAATTTTAATAAATATTTAATTCAATACTGCCAACTAAACATTTACTTACAGTAAGTAAATATTTGTTCAATGAAAAAAACATGATTATTAAATCAAATTAACATTTCTTGTATTAAATAAATATATCTTTATATTTAATAAATATTTAGTTGGCAGTATTCAACTAAATATTTATTAAAATTGCCTATATTTTTTTTTCGCGAAATCGCGTATTGATTATGATTATTTGAAACGGCAGGATTATTACCTGCTGCATTTAATTGTTCTCATTTGTCATATAATAATTTTATCGTATCCGTGAGTTAGTAATTCTCCGTTTTTCATCTTTATGTTCATACAAGTATGTGAACTGGATGAATGAAATAACATGGATTAGTTGGATATGAGACATTTTCAATATTGCTTTTACAGCATCGTAAAAGCAAAGAATAGTGTTCGTGTCGGTGCAAATTACTTTCCTATTCAGTTTCAATCTGATACCTCGGAACATTAAATTTTTCAGCGACAGCGATACATCAACTAAATACATACATTTTTTAGCAGAGTTAATGAACTCATTATTGACGCGAAATTTGCTTGTTCGCAAGCAAAAATAATTTGCAAACAAACGCTTTTCTGTTATCCATCAATGATTATTACTTATTTTTTATAAAATGAAAAAACGTTGTGAAAATTATATCCTCTACTAAATATAATAAAATCTAATAAATATATTAAAGTCTTCCGTTCGTACAACTTGATTGTTTATGCAAACGTAAGAGAAGTAGAAATGAATATTGAGTAAAGACAAGAGGTAACAGATGCAAATGGTTCTTTCTTCATTTTTGAGAGATCAGTGTTCATTAATCTTTCTGAAACAATTTTGCGCACTTGCTGTATCCTGCTGGAATAGTTGAATGGATTTTTAACTGACCTACTTCTCTCTTTTACGATACATTTATTAATGCAGAAATAATGAAACGTGCAAAATATATACATATATATGTTGGTACGCATATATATATAAATATAAATAAATAAATAAATAAATAAATAAATAAATATATATATATATATATATGTGTGTGTGTATATGTATTGGGTTGTCCGGAAAATTCGTGCCGATTTTGAAGGAAAATTGAAACGCAGAAGATTTAAATTTTAGTATTCATTTATTAAATTATATAAATTAGTCGGCATGAACTTTCCGGACAACCCAATATATGTACATAATTTATTATTTATAGGAATAAATTTTGTTTTTTTAAACAAAAATTCTTGTTTAACATTGTAAAATTAAAAGTTATAAATATTTATATGTAAAATAATCATACGATATTGATCTTTAGAAGAATATATATTATTTTCAGAAGAGAGATGTATAACAAAAAAATTTTAGTCACGTGTAAATAAGCTATGATATACAAAATATATGATATTTATTTAATGAATTACATATCTACATTTAAACATTTTATTATAATTATTTTCCGATTTTCTTATATATGTCATTAAATGTCAAAACAGATTACTATATTTCGTTAATTTTTAAATGCTATGTCCTATCAATGAACGACAGGATGTGTATACATATATACAATTGGGATATTCTGAACTATCGCAATCGTACATAAACGAGTTCTATGAGTTGTCCATTGACAGTAAGAAGGCCACCGGAATTATCCTAAAAAATACAATTCTCCGATAATTAAAAATATATTTCACAAAGATTTAATTGGAAAATCCGATTCTCAAATAATATTACTTTCTACAATTTATCTAAAAATATATTTCTTTGTTAAAGCAAAGCTTGTTGTTATTTACGTTTTATTATTCTAATTAAATTGATGTTTGATGATAGAGGAAAATCAGCGAAATCGACATACTTTATTTTTAGATTATATTTAGACAAAATCTGAAAATAAAACTTTGGAAATATGCATGTAAATGTAGAAATTGTTTTCTATCGATGTTCTATAGCAGTTTTCCTGATACTATTAAGAACGTTACAATAATTAACTTTTTCGTAGAATAGGCAAAAACGAACAAAATTTGACAAAATGGGCCCCAAAATTGCCATGCATATGCATATACGGTCATAAAGCATGTGTGTCACAGCGCATGCTCGTATACTTATGTTATATATTGCGGAAGTATAAAAGATATTCTGATCTAAATAATAATTAATTGTAACGATTCTTAGAGACATGTGTGTCAAAATATCGCGCGGAATGAAAGCACAAAAACTGATCCTCAAAGGAAAATCATTTCGATCGAGGACTCATTTCGACAAAAAAATTGTAATGATTAATATTTGATTTTGTGAGACGAAACTACTCTTTTTTCTGCCAGATTCGGTTGTCTCGTACAAATATGTAAAATGAGTATAATTTTAAATCAAAGACTGCTAAACTGTATAAATAAAAATAAACAATTTATTTAAAAAATAAATGATTTATTTGAAATCAAATACATAAAAGTTATTTCTATATATGTACTAACACGTTAATTGTTATGTTGTACATACATAACAAATATATTCTTTCAACTATAAACAAAAATTATATAATTACACTTGCTTTAAATAACACATTGAAAAACTAGAGAAAGCTGAAAGATTACAGATTTTAAATAAATTTTTGTAGAATACGTTTTAATTATATGTGGTGTACAGTCTCAAATCTATTCTTTATCTTACAAAACTAAAATGTAACTTATATGATTGTTTCAATTCTTTACAATTAAATATATATATTCAAAACTAGAAAATAAAACATTTCAAATCGAGAAATATCACAATAAAATAGTTATCATTAAAGTCACATGTTGTACAATCAAATGTACATCATATCTAGTCTTTAATATTTTTATGGCACTAACATATTTTTAAAGAACGATTTTTATAACTGTAAAAACGAATGAGATAAAAAAGGTATTATAGATAAAAGTCACAAATAAAATAGTCATTTTGTATACCAGAACATTCAACATGTGCCTACAAGACATTGTTCACAAGACATACATCGAATCCACTCTTCTCCAATATCTTTAAAATAAGGTGCATTGCAAAAAATGCAAGCTATATCGTTGTCTGTACAATCTATTGATGTACTTAAATCATCATTAGATGAATATTTTCTTATAGACAAGTTTCTATAGAAAACATTTTTTATCTCGATCAACAAACTGATCGAATTTTTGATATGTGAACTATCTTTTCCTCGATCTCTTCCTCGTTAACTTTCTCCTTAACTTCTTCTTTGACCTTTTCTTTCATCTCTTATTCTTTCATTACAGTCTTGTTCTTTCTTCTTTATTGTCTGTTTTAATTTTTTTCGATATGTACATGATATGATAATCTTTGCTTCCAAAGATTTACGGCCTCTATTGGCCTTTTTAAAAATGAAGTGAGCTATTTTTTAGCCATCATATTATTAAAAGGATTTTTATTTTGTGTTTAATTATGGCTAATGCCACTTTACGTGCCACTTTAAATCCTTCCTTGTTAAACTATAAAAATATGATTCCATTACAAAACAATAATGAACAAGCTCCTCTTCTAATTTAACATTAAATATAGGAGATCTTCCATGTTTACAAAAAGCCTTTTCAGGAGAATTATATCTTTCATCAACTAATCGTCTAAATAATCATAAAGTTCTTTATGACACATTCATCTGTTTGAATGCTTTTAACCATTCCATTTTCTTATTGCGGACGGCTTCTATTACTTTTGCCATATCTTGTGAATTCCACTGTCGGACTTTTTTTCCTTTATTAGTATTATGACGTGATTATTAGTATTATAATATTTTCCTTTGCTCATTGCTAGAAGCCATCTATATAAAATTGTACAAATTAATATATATTTATAAATTCCTAGAATTTGTCGATTAATTTCTATATAACTACATGAGATTGCATTGTTATACTCACTGCAAGTACTGAAAAATAGGAATCAGAAATGTGTTTTAAAATATATATATATATACATATAATACGTATAGTCGTTCTACATTTTACATTTGACATGTGTACATATAGTTTATGTGTAATTGACATGTGTACATATAATTTGTGTTTAAGTACAGTATATGACACGGTTTTTTGTTTCGTATAATTTAATCAATAATATTTTATCAATAATATCAAAAAACAAACTAAATCTGAGCTAATGAGAGTCAGCGCAAATGGAAGTGCGCAATAAAATTTTTACAAATAAATTTGTTAAGCTATACGTCAAATATTCGTTACTTCGGATACTTTGGACGGAGTTCAAACAAATTTACATAAAATGTGATTAGTTGTGAATATTAATATATCATCAAAGTTTTATGATGAGATTTGACGATCGTGTGGATTACATTACAGTTTTGGCAACCTACGAGTGATTCTACCTTGACTGTTCGCGAAATCTAGTATGGATTAAGAAGATTGCTTGATGAAGATTCCAAACAGAATTGTTCAACATTTTTCCAGATTTTAAATAAAGATGATATTAACACTTTGTATGGATTACCAAATTTATTTGTAAAAATTTTTATCGCGCACCTCCGTTCGCGCTGACTCTTATTAACCCAGATTTAGTTTATTTTTTGTTATTTTAAGGAGAAAGAGTCCTTGTTTAATATAATCATATCAGTAATATAATTACTATTATTTAAACTACGTAAATTTGTAACAGAACATCATAAGAATTTTGTTTTCACATTTGTAGAATTCATTTTTAGTTGATTTTACATAAAAACAAATTACAAATATATTATTATAGATTTTTGCTTCTTTAATCTTTAATTAATATAAATAGATTATGTTTTTATTTGTATTAATGGAGTACGAAGATTAGTTTACGAGAAATAAAGAGATATCACTTTAGGAGATCTATGTTAGTATCGGTGACTTTCCTCTATTCTCAATCGCTGAGCTACGATCTCATTGTTAAATAAACTAAATTATAAAACGTAATGAGAAATCCCAAATATGTTAATAAACAGAAATAATAATTAATACAGCACAATCAACAAATCAGATGCAACACAAATTGCTGTAGTAATTAAATGTAATTATATGTACGCGTGTATGTATTACTAAGTATTATACTAATTACTTAACTAATTAATTAATTGATCAATAAAAATTTATAATAAGTAAGATATTGAAATTACGATATTTCTCTGCATTATAATTGCTGACAATTATATGATGTAGTCAAACTTACCTGCTTTTATCGAGGATTTTTGCGTTACGCGACTCGAAATACAATTAATATATTATATTTATGTATTATTATTAGGAACAATGGGGATAAGTTGAAGCTTCGTTTGAGAAGAATAATGAAGCTAAATAGTTAATGACTCAACCTGAGCAGACAGCATATAATGCATTACACATGCGACCGGTAACTAATGACTGCGATGTATTGCAACGCCTTTATGTAAATAACTTACGAAACATACACCCTTTTCTGTAGTTGGATTGAGCAGATTTGCGAATCGCGAATTTGTACATCTAATAAATACTTTCAGACTTGATTTTCTACAATAAGTCCGATTGACTATTACATTATATAACATACAATTGTTTGGTTTCCTTTCGTTCAGTCTGAAATTATACGAAGTACAAATGTGACTTATGAGAATAATTTGAGATTGGAATACTTAATGTGCAATATTAAAAACAATTTTTGTTATCAAATCTAATTACAGCCAAATATTGAGTAAAATAGTTTCAACTAAACTTTGAAATAATATAATTGATCATAATTTTACCTTTACAAATATTTAGTAAATATTATCGTTGGTAATACTATTTGATAATACTTACTAAATATTTGTAAAGGTAAAATTATGTTTAGTTATATTATCTCAATATTTAGTTGAATCTATTTCACTCAATACTTGGTAGCTATATAACTAGATTTTTTTCAGTGAAGCCTGTAAATAATTGAATTATTAAGAGACTTACCGTTAATATGCCATGTCCCGATATTAATACTAGTGAATCTGCTGACAATTTAATCTTGTTCTGGTAAATTGGCAGAAGATATCAAAGAAGAAAATACAAATGGAGTTTGGAGCTGAAAATGAATCTTCCGTATATTCTTTGGCACAGTTGTAATTTTCTTATATTGTTCAATTTAATTGAAACTGTGATGAATGCTATTCTATCGTTACTTTAAGTAAAGCGATATCGTAACCATATCTGTCTGAGTACTGATGGGAATTGTATATTTTGTGTATATAAGCGGACTCAATCAGATGCACTGAATGCGGTTTTCATAGGTCTGTTGTTCCAGCATTGACCGAAATATCCGAAATGTTTCGCCTAAGAAGATTACTAAGAATATATTTTTTGTATATGTATATATGATTTTTTATATATGGAATTTTTTTGAAGTGTTTCTTGAGATTTTCATATTTACCTATATATACAGTAAGCGCCGGTTATTGCATGATACTTGTTAAGTATGACTCCATTGGATAGTTTTTAATTTCTAGCAGAGAAGCTTGAATTATACAATACATTACGTGCAACAGAATATAGAAATTTCAAACATCGTACGTCTAGCTGTACAATTATTACTGTTAACTTCTATAAATTACTGTAATATAAAAGTAATTAATTTATTGTTCATTTAAAAACTCTACGTTGCGCATACTTTTAAATCCGAACAGTTAACATAATGATTAAAAATAACATTAATTAAAAATAATTTACTGATATCGATACTGAGTTTACCTGATATCAGGAATTTTACAGTCTTTCCCCAATAACTCTCGATGTTAATTTCATTGATGTAGTTAGGCGTCAGATTTGATATTAATTAATTATATTTATGAATTTAATTGCATTGAATTAAATTATCACAAAGCTGATCAATTTGTCTTAGAATGATCAATACTCATGATCAATAGCAATCAAAGGAACTAAAAGTAATAATTGCATCACTATCAATAATTTTGTGTGATATTGTCACCTGATTATAGTAGTATTATAATATTAGATAAAATATATGATATTTATTTATTGAAATATTAGATAAAATATGTGATATTTATTAAAATATTTAAAATAACTTCTAATCTAGGATAATATCTCACAATCTATAATAGATTGCTAATTTCTATTAACTTTTATCATCAGAAAAACTTTAACAAGTGTTTGATATTATGCAACTTTCATTATATTTCTATTTAAATTTCTTCAATATATATATATAAATTTGATGACAACTGTATCAAAGAAACATTGATAGTTCATTATCTTATTGATTTTATAAAAAAAAGATTTTTTGTCTGCAACTTCTTATTGTTAAAAAACTACGTAATTTCATACTTCATTCGTCTTCCTGAAGTTATAATAAATTTCAGTTTTAAGAGTTTACGCAATTATGAAAAGTTATAAATTGTTTCTCTTTAGTTACTTTTTGTTAATTTTTTTCTAATTTTTTACATTGTTATTTTACATTGTTATTTTAAATATGAAAATCGTGCATGTTTGTGACATTACTGTATAAATTTTTTTATTCATTATACTTATACTACTTATTTAATATTGCACTTTACATTATCTATAATAAATTAAATTTGTATATTTAGTATATAATCCAAATTATGTGATAATCTAAATTATGTGTAATATTGAGACATGTTTATTCCTAAAAGAATTTTAGCTTAATTCTTGATACAAACATTTATAGAGTAATAGCAAAGATATAAATATATTCCAATCACAATATACACTGATTATTCTAATCACTGATTATTCTAAACACATTTTATTTTGGTCAGTTCATGCGTTAACAAATATTCATATGAAGTTTCATATGAAGAAACTAACTATAAAATTATTAAATTAGTTATTTCTTATCAGTTATAAAAAAATAATTGAATTGCAATAGAGATGAAAAAAAGTATCGAAACTATAATTATTGAAAAAAGTAATTCTAATTTATAATTTTATTACATTTTCCAACTCTATTTACAATACAGAAAGAAGTTGGTATTTAATTGCCGTTAATACTGATCGCGACTACCGTGTTATTCGTTGCACTCAAATAAATCGAGATGTTTTTATATCTAGCTTTCGAAGCAACAGGCGTAGTGGGAATTTCATTCTACCATTCGGATCAAATATAATCGTTGCAGAATCAAACAAACTTCAAGATCATTCGAATTTCGCAGCAGTAGTATTCTTTTGCGCGACATTCAGTAGCCTTGCTTTACTTTCTTATTCCGATATTTTCATGTATAATATAATTCTTAGAACCATAATATTCTTGTCACAACAAGTGTGACCCTTTCTCGATTATATAATTAGTTGTTAAAAAATAGTTATTACGGCTGCATATCACGTCTTTGCATGACCTACTGTAATAAAAGAACATCGATTGCTAATTGCGTAGAATATCGAATTCGTTTTTACGTGGATATCGACATCGCTTATTAACCAGCTTTGTTATTCATAACATTATTCGTTTTGATATGAAGCGTATTTGTGCTCCTGTTTTTTCTGTTTTGCTTTATACCCATTGGATATAACGCTTGAGATCGATTTTATCTTTCAAAAGAGAAAGCTTTTAAAAGTTTGAGAGAAAATAGAAAAGGTACACTGAGAAAAAACATTCTAAATTTTAATAAATATTTATTTGAATAGTTACCATAACTAAATATTTATTAAATATAAAAATATCTTTATTTGATACAAAAATTAATTTATTTAACAGTCACTTCTTTTTATTATGTCAATATTTAATTATTGTAAATAAATGTTTAGTTTGGCAATATTTAAATAAATATTTATTTAAATTTAAATTATTTTTTCTCATTGTCAGTGTATGATGCTTTTCATAGTTATGATAATTTTATCCAAGAAAAAATATCATATAGACATATTTTATATATTATTATATGTAACTGTATATAAATTATGTCAATTTTTTATATTACATAATTATATGTTATTTTATATAATTATACATATATAATTTATATGAAACATTTTTTTCCAAGTAGTAACGCGAGTAATTATATTACATTTATCCGTTTTTAATACAAAAGTGTGTAACGTGATTTAATCTTCTAAAATTAACAATGATATAAATATTTGTGCATGTAAATGATTTATGAGAATCGCATTTAAAATACAATTTTTAAAAAATTTAATAAACTTGTAAATTTTATTTGATCAATATATCGATAGGACTCTCAAATTTGATTTATTATACTGCAATGTTTAAAAATACATAGTTATTAGTCAGTTGAGAGGGAGAAATTGCTATTTCAACGCGTGCAGTGGTGCACACAAATAGACTAGCGATGAAAATCGATTGAGAACCATTATTCCAGGACTCATCTATGTTCGACAACCTCGCATCCGAAATTTCTCATCGATTATACAAGTAGCGAAATAATCCGACTCGCGATTATATTCTCAGATTGTCGATGCATATATAATTGTCAGATTATTCAGAATCGAGTTATCCATACAAACAAAGATGAATACTACATGAACATAGTATGAATAGTTTCGCTGAGTAACAGTTAGACAAGCGTTATTGCTTTGTTGAGAGGAAGAGTACACTGATGAATTTGTTAATGTAAAATTCGCTTTCTAGACAAACTGACATTATTTGTTGTCATTTTGATATTATAATAATATTTTGAACGTTATTTAACGTCAAAATGACGACGAATATTTGCTTATTTATTGGATTATCTGCGAATAAAAATAATTTGAAAACAAATCGCCTTTTTCTAATATATATCAACGATTATTATTGTTTCTCATAAAATAGAAAGGCATACATTATGCGAAACATATTTCAAGAAACATGCTTGCTGTATATGCATATAAGAGGACGTAGAAATTAACATTGGATAAAAACAAGAGAAAACAAACAAAAGATAATTCTTTTATTCATTTTTGAGAGAGAAATGTTCATTAATTTTTCTGAAACAATTTCTCGCACTTGGCGCACGCTGCCGGTTAAACGGATTTCCTTTGGCTGACCCACTTCTCACTTTTGAGATACATTTACTAGTGCATTGACCGCAGAAATAATAGGCCTGTTCTTTTTGGCTGAACTTTTGCAGTTCATCTTTCTTCCTCTTCTTCCTCCTGGAGAGAAAAGAAAGAAAGGTGAACTGCAAAAGTTTTTTA
>NW_012130067.1:5016577-5040070 GCF_000143395.1 Atta cephalotes | reverse complement strand
AAAGGAAAGGTAAGTAACGTAGCTAAAGTTTAAAGTTAACCTAAAACGAAAACAAAGACTTAATAAGTAAAACGTAAAGTAACAAATAATATATATACATAGTAGGTATATATATATATATATATATATATATATATATATATATATATAAATATATATATGTATTATTTATAGGAATATATATTTTTTAAATAAATTTTTGTTTGACGTCTTTAAACCAAAAATTATAAATATTTATATGTTGAATAATTGTACGATATTGCTCTTTAGCAGATATATATAGCAGATATATACATCTCTTTTTTAGAAGTAATACAGGAAATATCTTTGCACGTGTATAAGTATGTGACATGCTTATACACGTGCAAAATATATGATATTTATTTAACGAATTACATATCACATTTGAACGTTTCATTATAAATATTGATTCCCAATTTCCTTGTATATATCATTAAATGTCAAAACAGATTTCGTTAATTCTTGAATGCTCATATATCCAATCGATGAATGACGGAATACGTGTATATACGGTAAGATATTCTGAACTACCACAATCGTTACGTAAAGGTAACGAGTCCTATGAATTGTCCATTGACAGTAAAAGGTCCATCGGAATCATCCTAAAAAATACAATTCCCCGATAGCTAAAAATGTATTTTATGATTGGAAAATCCGATCCACAAACACAATGTTGTTTTTTACAATTAACAAAAAATATATATTTCTTCGTTACAGTAGAGCTCGTTGTTATTTATGTTTTATTATTCTAATTAAATTAATGTTTGATGATGATTGAACTCGATCGCTGAGCTACGATCTCATTGTAAATTAAGTTAAATTATAAAACGTAACGAGGAATCCCAAATATGTTAATGAACAAAATAATTAATACAGTACATTAACAATCAATAAACCATTAATGCAGCAAATTGTTGTAATAATTAAATGTTTTATGCTTGTATTATTAAGCATTAATTAATTAATTAACTAACTAATTAATTAATCAATAAAAATTTATGATAAATAAGATATTGAAATTACTCTGTGTCTCTGCATTATATTGCCGACAATTATATAATGTAATCATATTATTTATAATTACTTATAACTCTTTTTATCGAGAATTTGTATACGTTACTTGAAATAAAAGCATGTGTTAAGACATTACGAATTATTAGAAACACTGGTGAGTTGAAACTTTGTTTGAGAAGAATAATGAAGCTAAGTAATTAATAACTCAATATGAGCAGACAGCATATAATTGCACGTGCGACCGGTAACTAATAATTGACATATTGCAATTCCTTATGTAAATAACTTACGAGGCATGCACCTTTTTCTGTAGTTGGATGAATTGAACAGATTTGCGAATCTCGAATTTGTATATCTTTAATTAAACTCTTCCAGATTTCTCTACAATAAATCTGATTGGTTATTATTATATTATCAATGATGTGCAACTGTTTGATTTCTCTTTCCTTCCGTCTAAAATTATACAAAGTACAAATGTGATTTATAAGAGCACCAGAGGTACCATTTTGGAATACATAGTGTCTAACAACGAAAAAAAAATTATAAGTACCAAATCTAATTACAGCTACCAAATATTAAGTCAAATAGTTTCAACTAAATTTTGAGGTAATATGATTAATTATAATTTTATTTTTACAAATATTTAGTAAGTATTTTATTATCAAACGTGATACTTATTAAATATTTATAAAAGTAAAATTATGTTTAAATAAAAATTATATTTAATTATATTATCTCAACATTTAGTTTGAACTATTTTACTCAATACTTGATAGCTATAACTAGATTTTTTTTTCAGAGACTCAAAAAGACTCAAAAATGATTAAATTGATTATTAAGAGTCTTACCGTTATCATGCCATATCCCGATATTAATGCTAGCGAGTCTGTTTCGACAATTTGATCCTGTTCAGGTAAATTGGCAGAAGATATCAAAGAAAAAAATGCAAATGGAGTTTGGAGCTGAAAATAAATCTTCCATATATTCTTTTGCACAGTTGTAATTATCTTACAGCTCAATTTAATTGAAATTATGTGTAATAAATGTTATCATTTTAACGTTACCTTAAGTAAAGCGATATCGTAACTGTATCTGTGTCTGGGAATTGTTTACGATTGTATTTTTTGTGTATATATAAGCGGATTCAGATGCACTGAATGCGGTCTTTTGTTCCAGTAGGTAGTTGTAGGTCTGTTGTTCCAGCATTGATCGAAATATCTGAAATATCTTGTCTATAAAGAATATTACAAAAAACTTATTTTTTTGTGTGTATATATGGTTTATTTTTTTTAAATGTTTCTTGTGATTCTCATACCCATATATACAGTGAGCGCTGGTTACTACATAATACTCATTAATTACAATTCCGCAGATGTGATGCTTGTTTGTAATTTCTTGCAGAGAAATCTGAATTATAAAATACGTTTTATGTAACAGGATACAGAAATTTCTATTATTATTGTACGTCCAGTTTTACAATTGACACTGTCAACTTAGAATTGTTGAATAACAGAAATTAATTTATTGTTTGTCCAAACTTGAAAAATTCGACGTCGCACACATTTTTAAATCCAAGCAGTTAATGTAATGATGATTAGTAATAACATTGATTAAGCATAATTTACTGGTTTACCTGATATGGGATTTTCTACATTGGAAAGTCTTTCAATAACTCTCAGTGCTAATTTCAATGATGCACCTATATAAGATTTGTTATTAATTAAACTCATTACATTTCTGAATTTAATTGCATTAAATTAAATCACAAAGCTGGTCAGTTTGCCTTAGAATACTCACTACAATCGATAAAAGCGATCAAAGGAATTAAGAATAATAATTGTATCATCTTCGTCAATAATTTTGTGTGATGTTGTGTCACATTCCTGATTATTCTAAATTTAATATTTATGATACACTCGAAGATATGTCTATAAAGTTTAATTTGAAATTATGTAATATTAGATAGATATGTGATATTTAAATGGCTTTTATTGTGCTACGGCAATATCTTACGATCTATGTTGCTAATCTTATCTTTTCTATTAATTGTTATCATCAATAAAACATTGACAAGTATTTGATATTATGCAACTTTCTATATTATATATAAATTTAACAACGAATGTAACAAAAAAATGTCGATAGTTTATTATCTCATTGATTTTGTAAAAAAAAACATTTTTTCTTTGCAAATTATTATCGTAAAAAAACTGTGTAATTTTATATACTTCATTCGTCTTCATGAAGCAACTAAATTTCAATTTTAAGAGTTTACTGTTATATATAAAGTGATTCACATCACGAGATCACCAGTTGAGTGTAATATACAGTATAGGAAATTGTACATAATGTTAAATAAACTTGTGATGTATAAATAACTTAACAATGCAATTTGTCGAAGTGTACTGCAATTTTAAACTTCCGTAATCTATAATATAATTGCGCATTTTATAAGGAAAGTATTTTAACAAGGATAGACTTGTCTATTTCTTTTATAGCGTTCGATTACTTTTTTAATTATTAGCCAGAAGAAGAGAAATATATTAAAAATATTATTAATATCGATAACTGCGTGATTTACAAAGATTGTTTATTTTGTTTGATGTTTCTGCAACTGGGAACTTTAGATATTACACAATTTGTAATAAAATCTTTCAAAGCCGAATTATTACTTAACGCAATTCCACATGACACTCACTTGCATCTTACTACCAAGATTGAGAAAATTATTTTGTACGAATAATTAATTATAATTGTATAGGTTTTTCTCTCAAAAAGTGATTAGTTACAAATTATTGATTCTGAAAAGTAACATGCTATAGTCACAATTATGAAAAGTTATAAATAATTTCTCTTTAATTACAATACTTTGTGTTAATTTTTTTCAAATTTTTTACATTATTATTTTAAATACAAAAATCTTGCATTTTCCTGATCTTACTTACATTTTTTATACATTATTATTATATACATTTATATACATATTATATACATTTTTTTATTTATTATACTATTTATTCAATGTTGCACTCTACATTATTTATAATAAATTAAATTTGTATATTTAGTACACAATCAAAATTATGTGATAATTAAGACATATTTATTCCTAAAAAAAATGTTAGCTTAATTCTTGATACAAAGTGTGAGCATCAAAGATAAAGATATATTCCAATCACAATATATAATCAATGATTATTCTAAACATTTTATTTTGATTATCATATGTTAATATGTTTTATGTGAAGAAACTAAAAAAATGATTATTAAATTAATTATTTGTTACCAAAAAAATAATTGAGTTACAATTATAGATGAAAAAAAGGATCAAAGTTAAATTATAATTATTCAAGAAGTAATTCTAATTTGTAATTTTATTACAAATATTTCCCAACTCTACTTACAATATCAGAAAGAAATATTTAGTTTCCATTGATACTAATCATGATTGTCATGTTACCATTCGCTGCATTCAAATAAACTGACTGATATTTTCTTCATTTTTTATATCTAGTTCTCGAAGCAACAGGGGCAGAAGGGTTTCATATCATCATTTGGATCATAATCAGTGACAGTTTTGGAATTGAAACCTATGACCTAAATATCCAAGGTCTATTTTTTGATCATCTTTCTCGTCATCAAATTTCTATATTATTTTATATTAAAACAATGATTATATTTGACACTATACAGTCACAATTTAACACTATATAGTGTAAATTGATGTAGTGTCAAATTTAATTATCGTTTTAGTAAAAAGTAACGATATATTTAGTAGGAGCAGTGGCGACTCACGTTAGGTTAAATTTGACACTATAGATTTAACAGAGTCGTCTTTTTTTATTAGCTTATCTTTGCAGTCAATCATTTTATATATTATTTTTATAACTTTGAGAATGACCCGATCCGGAGTCGAAGTGGTTAATGTATATTTAGTAGTTTAATGTATATTTTTATTTTTATTTATATTTAATGTTATTTGTATCTTATTATGTACACTGTTAAATCTATAGTGTCAAATTTAACCTAATATGAGTCGCCACTGCTCTTACTAAATATATCATTATTTTTTACCAAAACGATAGTTAAATTTGACACTACATTGTGTCAATTTACACTATATAGTATTAAATTGACACTGTATAATGTTAAATATAACTATTATTTTAGTATAAAATAACGATATATTTAGTAGGAGCAGTGGCGACACTTTAAATTTGACGCTATAGATTTAACAATGTACATTAAATTTGTTACTTTGACTCGCCCTTCTTAACACAATTTCTTTTATTTTTATAAATAATCGTTGCAGACAAAGATCGTTCATATTTCGCAGTGTAATATTTTTTTTGCACGATGCGGCATTCGGTTGTCATGCTACTTTATTTTTTTATTCCAACGTGACGTTTTCATGTATAATTCTTAGGACCTTAATTCTTAATATTCTTGTCAGAACGCGGTATGTGTACTCTTTGTCGACTATATAATGGTTGTTAAAAAATAGTTACTACGGCTACATATTAATCATTCACATTTTGCATGACCCACTGTGATAAAAGAACATCGATTGCTAATTCGCGTAGAGGATATCGAATTCGTTTTTATCTATGTGGATATCGACATAGCTTATTAACGTTCAGCCTTATATTCGTGGTATTATTCGTACGATTTTGATACGAAACGCGTTTGTGCTCCTGTTCTCTCCATTTGGCTTTATATTCACTGGACACAACGCTTGAGATCGATTTTATCTTTCAAAAGAGAAAGCTTTATATTTCAGAGAAAATAAAGAAAATATGATGCTTCTCATAATTATGATAATTTTAACCGTTACCCGGAAAAAAATGTTATATATATGAATATATTTTATATATAATTATACATAATTGTACATAAATTATGTCAATTTTTTATATTATATAATTATATGTAATTTTATATAATTATACATAAAACATTTTTTTTGGATAGTAACACGAGTAAGTAAATTACTTTTTTTGCGTTTTATATGAAAGTGTATAACGCGGATTTGATTTCCTAAAATTAATGATGCTTTATAAATATTTGCATGTAAATGATTTGTGAGGACCGCAAAATATATTTAAAATACAATTTAAAAAAAATTTAATTAATCTTGTAAATTTTTGTATTTAATCAATATATCGATAGAACTCTCAAATTTGTTAATTTATTATATTGCACTGTTTAAAAACACGTATAGAAGTTAATAGTTTGTTGAGAAATTGCTACCTCAATGTGCAGTAGTGCATACAAGTAGATTGGCGATTGAGAACCGCTATTCCAGGACTCATCCACGTTCGACGACCCCGGAATTTCTCATCGATTACATACATAATGAAATAATCAGACTCGCGATTATGTTTTCAAATTGTTGATGCATATAATTGTCGGACTATTCAGAATCATTGAATTATTCAGATTTATCCGTACAAAGGAAGATGAACGTCACAAGAACATAATACAAATAGCTGAGCTGAATGATAGTTAGACTAGTGTTATTGCTTTTTTGAAAGAAAGAATGTACTGATGGACTCGTTAATGTAAAATAAACTTTCTAGCAAATATACTGACGTTATTTATCGTCATTTTCACATCATAATGATTTTTAATGTCATTTAATGTCAAAATGACAATAAATAGTCCGTTTCTTTATTGACTGAGTTATGTTAGAAAAATAATTAAAAAACGATCGTATGTCTCTAATATACACGATTATTATTGTTTCTCATAATATAGAATGACATACATTATACGAAATATGTTTACATTATATAAGAAATATGAAAAGTCTTCATACGATATATGCATATGTGCGAGATAGAAATTAACATCGGATAGAAATTAACATTGGATAAACAAGAAAAAACAGTTTTTGACGAACGTACATGATTCTTCCATTTTTGAGAGGAAAATGTTCATTAATTTCTCTCTGAAACAATTTCTCGTACTTGGCGTACGCTGTTGGAATGGTTAAATGGATTTCCTTTGACTGAGCTACTTCTCACTTTTAAGATATAATATTTTTACGTATCGCTAGTACATCGACCGCAGATATTATGGAATATGCAATGTGTAATTGCATACACACACATACACACACACACACGCAATTTTCACATTTATTCGAATGTATGCTTTCTTTCTTTGATTGCTCGTTAAATTGAAAGCTATAAATATTAATATGTAAAATAATTGTTGCACAATATTTATCTTCAATAAGATTATATTTAATAAGATTATAAACTATGTAATAAAAAATACACATAATATTTATTTAACAATTTATTACAGCCATGTTTGGACGTCCAATTGTATATAATATCGATTCTCGTTTTCCTTGTACATGTTATTAAGTATCAAAACAGATTTCTATATTTCGTAAATTATTTCATACGATAAACAAGTGATAACATCCTGTTTTGGAAATTAACAGGGCTTCATATTCTCGAATATTCAATTAATATACGATCTACACGAATACGTGTAAAAACGACAGATTTTTTTGTGCTATTGCAATTGTAAAACATTTATAAAACGAATTTTATGAGTTTTTCATTGACAATGAAAAAGGACCGCCGAAATCTTTTTGAAAAATGCAGCTTCCCGATCGATAAAACGAATAATATATTTCATAAGAATCTTATTGAAAAAAAACAAAATCGCAAAATTTTTTACAGTTAACTAACTAACTAAAAATATATGTATTTCTTCGTTATAACAGAATTAGCTCATATTATTATTTTTTATTTTGAGAATGTGAAACACTTTACGTACACATGCAAGCATTATATTAATTTAAGTATATTAATTTAAGTATATTAATATTTACTATGATTAATATAATATTAAGATATGATTATTTCAGCACTAAAGATTCAGTTTGATTGTTCAGAGTCTTTATTTCTAATTCGTTGTATAGTTACATTATTGTTTTATAAGACACTTTGTATTGATTATTATGAATGTTTAAGACATTTATATGTTTAAAAATAATATTAATAAAAATTAAATAATTTAATAAAAATATTAGAAATAATAACGAGTGAAAGCTTCGTGTAAAAGAGTAATGAGGGATAAGTAGTTACTGACTTAACCTGAGCAGACAGCGTAAAATTGCACTTGCGACCGATAATTAACGACGATTATATTGCAAGACCTTATGTAAATAGCTTATCTTGCGCGAATCTTTCCTTGCAGTTATTTTCGCAAATTTAAATGTCATAAATGGAAAAATATATATAATTATATATAATATTATTATAATATCTACGACGTGCAATTGTGTTGCTTTCTTTCTTCCAAACTACTAGTATTTAAAGTGTAAATATACACGTGTAACTTGTAAGAGTAATTTGAGATGCGATTCTCAAAGACCTAATGAGAATTAAATTAATAATAATAAATTATTAACAAAATAAATGTATAATAAGTGCTCAATATCATGTAATTTTTTACTTTATATGTAAGTTTAATAAAAACATTATTATTGTCAGTGAGATATAACAAACTACTTTAAAATTTCTTTGCATTAAACCATCAATAATAAAGTTTTTATAAAAAAGATTTAATTAAGGATTTATCTTATGCAATTAAAAATTTGTGTTATATAATTTTACACTTTGCCTTTCGTGTCCTCAAGTTGTAAGTTTCAGTTTTAAGAGTTTAATACTATATGAAGTATACTTTGTGTCGCGGGATTATCGGCTGAACGTGACATGTAGTACAGCAAGTTGAATGTAATGCTAAACAAACTTATGACGTTGGTGTAATATAACAATGCACTTTGTCGAAGTTTACCACGATTACGAACTTCTGCAATATTGCGCAATGAAGTATTTTAGTCTGAATTTGAATCTGAAGTTTCAATATTGTCTTTAATATAGCAGATGATCAAGAAAATATTGTATATTATTAAATATTATACAATATTAATTATAATTGCTTGTCTAGAGGCACTTTATTCCCAACAAAAAAAAACGTATTTGAAATACCGTATATTGATAATTGCAATTGACATGTTATTTCAAATAAACCGACTGACATTTCCTCATCTTTTTGTAGCTGTCGATTCAAGCCATCATTCGTATATAATCGATCATATATGATCGATCAGGTGGGCAAACTTTAAACTCTTTCAAGTTCCGCAACATCATACTTTTGCGCGATTTGATATTCAGTCATTAATTTTATTTCTTTATTTCAATTGATGTGAGATTTTCAGGTGTATCCTTAAAAATTACGACAGATGCATGACCTTTTATTTGGCTATACACTAAGCGACTGTTAACTCCATATTCTCGTTCATCTTCAAACATTTTAGATGAAGCACGACGAATCGGTTGTAAAATTTGTGGATAGAGTGCGGTCGAAAGGATGTTGAGAAACGGCGAGATTGTTCGCGTTTCACTGTCATTATCCGTCGTATCGCTCAGATAGAAAAAAATTTTCAATTTAAAACGATTATATTCTGTTAATGCAATCATTCTTTCCTATATGAGCAACAATATAAAATCTTTTTCAAAGAATTCGATAATCTTAAATTTCAACAATATTATATTCTTATATCAAATCATACATTTTTATAAAAACAATATTATATTCTAATTTCCGATTTGAAGATATTGTAATTTTCTATCCAATATCATTTCCTCTTAAATTAAAAAAATTATTATTGTTGAATAATAAAAATATTTTTCTTGATTAGATCAAATTTCTTCATGTAAGAAAATTATCGGTCGGTTTAACGCTAAATAATCTTACTTTTAGTCTTATATGTTGAAAATAAAGATATTTTCAAAATAAAAATAGTCTTTTTTCCTGTGTAGGGAAACAAGTTTAAATTTACACGAGGTTATTGCGCATCTTGACAAGAAAAGAAGGAAGAGAATGAGAAAAAGAACACTTGCAGTTTTTATTACATTTCACCATTTATCTCGTAGCGCTTCGTATACCGGATTAGCGATAATTGCTCTCGCGGTCGTGACACTTTCGTCATTGATTTTTGCCCATGCGACGGTCGGCTTTGTAAATTTATTAACACGGAAATCCTGCTTGGAAATATACGCTTTTTGTGCCGCCTCCGCTGTCATATGAAATAGCACCGTTGCTTTTATTGATTACGTCGTATCAAATACCGCTCTCACTCCCGAGGGATGCTTTCGCGCGCGCGCAGGTGTAAGTTGCCAGAACATCACGATGGACTTATTCAAATTTGCAACAAGTACTAGTCCGATATCCTGCGAGACATCGGAGTTCGCGAGAACTGCACGTAAATTCCGTAATGTTCTTGTTGCTCGGAGTTACTGAGTTTCTATGCGACGGACAGATGTAGCACTCAGGCTGAATGGAAGGCTGGAGATTCGGCGGCTTACAGTGACTTACTTCGGTAAGGACGTCGTGCATCTTCGTTTCTTGAAAAATGAAGATTGACGTTTCGGAAAGTTGGGGAATAACAAACCAGTATACCGATAGCTTTTCACGGATCGTTGAATCTGCATTGCGACAAGTCAAAGACTTGTACACGTCAACATTATTTTCGCGCGAGCTTCGTAGGTATATTCGCGACTCTACGTAAAATCGATACACTTTTCCGATAAATATAGATCTGAAAAAAATTCTTTTCTTAGGTAGAAAACTCTCTACGTCTTTGGGATGAAATTTCACTCTAAAAGACTTGAGTCTTGAAAAAAAGTAAAAATATTTTTAAGACAAAAGTGGCAGATTTTACTCTTATATGGAGCGAAAGTGTCTTTAAAAGAAATGAAGTCTTACTCTGAAAAAAGGAATGAAATTTCACTTTTTTGTAGTAAATCTCACTCCAAAAGAGTGAAAATTTGCTATTCTTGTTAAAAAATGAATAATTATCACTTTTTTTTTCAAAACTGAGTCAATTTTTACTTCATAAGATTTAGTATTATTGTGATATTCACAATTTATGATAAAAGCGATTTTTCCGCAACAAAATTATTAGATCGACAGGAATATTCTTACTAAGAATATCGCAAAATACGGTGGGTTCACGTGGATGGATGGTATGCGCCTGTAGAAAACGAGTTTTCGATCTTCTCTCAAATCCAATATGTCCATGTGATGGATTCCCGTGCAACCAGGAACGACCGAGTGCGGAGAAGCGAGACTAATCGTGCACCTTGTGCCAATAGTGCCGTTATTCGATTCATCGTGTATCGATAAATCTTGGCCGCCTCGGAAGTTCTTAATCCACAGACTTATCGAACTCGACGCATTATCAGGGAGACGCTCAAGGGATAGGCTTTCATCGCTTCCTCGTGATTAATTAATACTTGAGTGAATTAAGTTGTACTTCGTTGCTTATGTAATTTGCCTACCTACTCCATATTTTATATTTTGTTTCAACGATTTTCATTTATCCAGAGGCTTTTTTTCACATAAATGCAGATGGCATTCGCTGTTAATTTAAATTACATCGTCGTGTTGTTTCTCTTGGTTTGCAGGAATATAAAAGCTTCTGTCTCTGCAATTCAATTCAATAAGAACGTATTTTCGCAATATTTGTTTAATTTTTGCTGCGTCTCACTTAATAACTACAGCGCTTATTTTTAATTTAACGATATTCAACGAGTATATATGTCGATTTTTTTTATTTATTAATATCCTACAACGCTAGTTTTGGATATTAATAAAGTTATTTACTTCTATAAGCTTTGCGTTGCTTGCATAAGAGTAAATAGCTTCTAACGATGTAGCCGTGCGGGCTCTGTCGGAGCAAAATATGGTACAACGTGGGCGCGACATGGGATCGCAAAGGATGATAACTCTCTTGGGTGCGAGAACTATAATCTCAGTCTGCTTGATAACGTAAAGAGCAGACATTGAAGGAAGGCTCGGATGGCGTGCGGTGGATTAATTATCTAAATACTGGTTGCGAATGTGTATATCCGTATATAGTTCAATTATTATGCTGTAAACAGAACGGGCGCGAAGCAATTCATTCGTGGGTATCTCCGGTTGGAAATTATTCATGCTCAGATTAATCGATTCCTGTGCCGCCTAAGTGTATTATTATAGCCGCGATGCGCTTAAGACACCCCTATATAACTCGAGAGATTCAATATTACAGCGTCGTAACTCTCTGCACCGAGATAAGCGCTATATTTTACGAATAAGCGATGGAAGGAACGAACCGCCGGATATTCGTCGTGGCATCCTTTCCTTTCCGCTTTGAAAATGGCCTACGCAATCCAATCCGGAGATTGAGTGTCGTTAAAATCACTCGTTTCTACCGCCCGATTTCATCCGTGATCTTTTTCATTCCTTAAAGTGGCTCGAAATCTTCGATACACACGGTTATTTACAACGACAGAGAAGCGTTATAATACATTTCTTACAGCTGTCTTTGCTGCAAAGAGAGAAAAGATCAACGATCCTTTATCATCAATTTTCTATGTACTGCACTTCCGCTCTTATATTTTATTTCACATATTTGCGTCTGTCAGTTCAGATTTTGATATTTTTCAGTAAACCGCAGAATTCAGAACTTTTAAAAAAAAGTTCCTAATTTTCCTTTCGGAAAAATTTGAAAATTTCCACTTCTGTCTCAGTTACATTTTTTATTTGAAATTTTTCGAACTTTGATATAAACAATTTCACGTATCAATTTCATAGTTGAATTCTGTTTTGTACAGCTATTTGTAAACGTTATTTACGCTTTCAAACTCGAACAAACTTAAATTCGCGAAAAGAGAAAAGTATGCGTGTAAACGCAACATGAAAAGAAGTTATTTTCTCAGTAGAAAATTCTTTTTCAATAAAATTAAAGTTTGCACATTCACGTTCCTTGGCACGTATATATATATATATATGTGTATTCGTTCTGAATATCGTGTACATAATGTACTGTACGCGCGTCTGTGTAAAAAGCTATCAGACTCGAACTAGTTTTAATGCGGAAAATGTAATATGGGGAAAGGGCGTCGTACAGAGAGAGTTCTCGCGATTTTCTTTTTCGATATCGAGAGTTTTCTCTCCGATCTCACGATACGTCTACGAGCTCTCACTCTCTTCAATCGTCCCGTGAGATGGATTTAGACGAACTCAAACGCTTCCCGTTCCTTGTTCATGGAACACGGGGCATTGATCGTCCGCCGAGAGAAAAGTGATATTCGTGGAGAAAACGTTCCTTTCAAGCGATGCCGATATAAAGAATTTCTCTGATAACAGAACACACGGAAGAGTGTCTTTCATCGTTGCTCACATGCAGCTTTTGACGCGTGATGAGTGATGCTGTGACGAGCATTTCGTCCCTTCTTGCATTTCATCCGTTCTCTCTTCTCCATTCTGCTTCTTTCTCTGTATGTATATTCCACTGGCAAACTTGATGAGAAATTCTATGAGCATGATAGTGCAGCTGTAAACGCGGCGCAACGCATATAGTCCTTTACATCGACGGCGATTTACATCGTGTCTGCTTCGTTTTTTTCGCCTAATGCATATTTTATTGCGCTCTTGTAGTTTTCAGACTATTAATCGACATAACAACAATTTTATCTCATGTGCACTTTCGTTAGTGGCAATTAACAAGCCCAACGGATGTTTTTATGGTACTTAACTTTAACCAAATTTTTTTAACTTAAGAAAATATGGGTCACATCTCAAAACATTACGATAAATATAAAAATTGCATAAATTGTTCCATTATTACATCTGAATATCTGTGTAAAATTTGAGCATAATTATTTTTTTAATTTACAAGTTATTTTATTTTATTTTTTTTGTTAATTGATAATAATTCTTATGTAAAATCGCGTTTTGTACTTAATACTTATTTGAAAATTTGATGAGAAAGTAGCATTAACCTTATCTTACTAAGGGGGAAAGTCGCAAGTTACCGAGCAATTCCTGTTCGTGTAAGTTTCTTTGCGTCTTTCGGCAATTATAAATATTACACTACATTTTATTATTTTTCAAAATGAAGTGCCAATATTTATTCTAGAAGGTTGAAAGTATGTTGGTGAATTTTTAGAGATTTTTTGAATTTTGAATTGGTGAAAAAAACGGACGGATTTTAGGATTTTAGGGGATGCCCCCGTTAATATGGATGAGGCATCAAATTATATCTAGTAGGGTAAGGGTTAAGAATTAATTCAATTTAAATTACATTTACGGGCTAATATCATTAAAATGTTTTAATTTGATATTGGTTGATATCACAGCTTATTTTGGCTGATTGTTTAACTTTTGATTGGTACAATCAAAATATTGTTAACTATTGTTGATTTATTTTTAATTACAGATATAAACAGCTTCACTATTTCTTCTTGAAATTTTACTTTTCTTTATAAAATGTCTTTTGTATGTTATGGAAAGATTAATTTTTTCTTATGCCCTTTGCATCGATGAAAAACAAAGTTTGGAAAAGTAGTTAACAAATATTATGGGATAAATTTTTACTAGATACAATTAATATAGCGTGCCGAGTTGCTTTAATCGACCGCGTTGTATAGGCGAGTAAATATTTCCCAGAATGTGATATGAGTTTCTCCTTCATTCGCATGTTATGCGAAGGAATTTGCACAGCAAATATTTTTCATATGTTTGCGTTGCCTTAATTATTAAAGAATTTGTGCATGATGTACATTATGGAATGATACACTTAAAGATATTACGAATACAATCATAAATACAATGAAGAGGGTATTATTTCAGTAATTTTCTGAGCAGTAATTTTTTTACGGAGACTTAAATTTCAAGAAACAAATAAATCTCGAAATTTAACAAAAATCGCGTTAATGGAAATTTTAATACTATTAATATGTATGTATTCTTCATAGAATTAGTTTATATATATGTATAATAATCAGAACTGTTTGATGATCATTATGAGCGTTAAATTATTATTTATATTATACATGTTATGCATATTCTCTACAAATTTATTCAGTTTATCATTGAAACATTTATCGCATAATACACATAATGTCCATAATTAATACTGAATAATTATTTTAACGAAACAACATGAATATATTTAAGCAATGCAGCATAAATACTTTAATTATATTCACAGAATATCGAGCTTATTGTTGATGTTCACTGCAAATAAGTTTTTGAAAAAAGCTCTTGTTATCTCTCGTTGATGATAATTTTGATGTTATGTAAGAAAAACTTGAAATAATCGAGAAAGCTCGGCTAGATGGAGACAAAGACATGTTCTTTGTACCGCTCTATGGGTAACTCATGAAAAGCTCTCCCAGCTTGAGCAAGCTTCGCAAGCACTGTCCTGTATTATCGGTAGAAGTCCTCTTTACCTACCTGTGGGATCTTATCACATAAGAGACTTACAGTTACTCATCTAATAGCACCAAATATATTCGACTGTATTTTTTTATCAACAGTAAGTGAAGCTTTTTGTATAAACATTTCTTTTATAAATTGGGTTATATAATAAAAAAGTTTTTTGATTACTATAGGTATAAATAGAAATATTAAAATTAGATTTTTATTTTTTATACAAATAACACATTGCATTTTATATGAAAAGTCGTATATCAGTGGAGCAAAATTGATACAAGAGGACGCTACAGAAAAGTACGCGAGCTTTTTATAACTCTCCTACTATTTCATGTTCATCTAAAAATATAAGAAATAACAATTCTGAAAAATTTAACGAGCCATTATGTTATAATAAATAATATTAAATTAATAATATAAAAATATTTTTAAAAATATATAAAAAACTATAAACGGTTTGTTGTTTATTTTAGGCAATATATTATATGTGATACTCTATATAATATTATATATAAACAGTTGAAATACAAAAGCCACTATGTCTAAAAAAAAAATATTGTAACCTTAAACTTTAGTTACGAATTGAATATTTTAAACTGTAAAAATGATTACAAATCCTATAAAATAAAGTCAATCAATTTAAAAAGGAAATTAATTTAAACAATTATGTTACAAATCTCTTATACTTTGTTTTAACTAATCTATAGGTTTACAAATTCTTTAATATTTATTAATTTTATTTTTTATGAAACTTATTTTTACCAATTTTTTTCTCTGTGTTTAATATCTTATTTACAATATCTATATTTTTATTTTGATATTTTATTTTGAATTTAATATAAATCTAAAAGAGGAAAAAGCATTGTATTTTTTTCAACGAATAACTAAATACAGTATTTTGTAATATAGTAATATATTACATATATATATTACATATATAGTAATATATAAATTTTTCATGAATAGAATAATAAATTTGTTGTTTTTTAAAATTATAAAAATTCTATTTAATTTAATAACCTACTTTGCGGGTGCGTTTGTTTTTGATATACCACGCGCCGTATTGCACACAGCTTTATTTCCTCTTTTTTCCGCATAGAGATAATTATTTTTACAAAAATGACTACTCATACACAGTTAATATATTATATACAATTAATTTATATTATGAGGTTCACGAGAGGTTCTCACATGTTCTAACATAGTCTTGTAGATATTCGTATAAGAATAGTAATTTGCATGCCCGTTTGACTTTGCCTGCCTTGTCTAAAGCGGCTATAATTACACGCAGAATCGTCGATTCAAGTTTATGAGCGATTCTATCGAGGGGCCTCTAGAGAAGCTAATTGGCCAGTCAGACCTTTACCATAAGCCCGTATCCATAGTTGCGACAATGCAATTTACATATACGTCGTAGTCCCTTCGCCATTGAAACCTCAATTCTATCCAGGAAACGAAGGACCTCTCCTTCTGAGGAGAAGTTAGTTAGGAATATTTGTTATGAATATTCGAGTGTCATTTATCACATAAATCATTTATCACATAAATATCATATAAAAGTTTGTCGAATGAAAAATAAAGAAAACATTTTAAATAAGAGAAAAAAAAATTATAGATTTTAATAATCAAAAAAGGTTACATTAATATTTAGTCTAAATTTCTGTTAAAAATTGCCGTATAATGTATAAAAATGCAAATAGACAAGTTCTATTTTCAATAGTTGTATGGCACATTTAAGCATAATTATTTCTTAGTTATTCTTATGATTTCTTCGCATATTTTATATGTAAAAATTCTATTAACAAATAACACGTTGAATGCCATGAGAATTATTGTTGAAGCTATGAAGTGTGTATTTGTGTGTTGTATTTTCTAGTATTTGGCTGAAATATTTATAGAGACAGTTCTGTTTTAGAGACAGTTTATTGCGAATTTACTGCTAAGGCCAATGACCCGATAATACCAAAGTAATACCATCGTAAAAATCTAATGCGCGATTTATTATTACGGGACGAAACCGCACGGCGTGTTTTATCACTTCGGACCGCTTTTTCTGCGCTAGTAAGCTCTGTCAGAGCACACTTTTGCCAGACGTAAAGATAGAATCCCTGAGGTACCTTCTGATCTATCTTCCGCCAACAGTTCTTCCTGACTTTCCCTCATATAACTCCTTCGCTGATCTTATTTCTTATTCTATCCGCCACACGGAAAAATTTTTCTCTTTTGGACTTCTTATTTCATTGTAAAATTCGCGTTCTTTGCCAGAAGAATTGGAGAATTTCCTTAAAAGAGAAAGTTTATAAATTTAGTTCCACTATATATACATTGAATATTCGGATTTGTGAAGGAAATCGAAACTAATATTTACGTAATAATAAATCTGTTCGCATTGCAGGTATTTTTTGCATTTAGCATCTTCGCTTTTTTTCTCTTCAACGCTCGAATATATATTTACCTCATTTTAAATGCAAAAATTTTAAGGGATTTCAAGCAAAGCATACAAACTTAATGAAAAGGGATTTTATCCCTTAGGGAACGTCGATGATCTCAAGATTACCATAAAATCGTCAAATATTTTTTTTCATATGGAACGCAATCTCGAAACGGAATCTCGAAACTTTTAACGAGCATGACGACGATGTCCCTTTACACGTTTGCTTACATCGCCCTGAAAGCGTGTTCGGTTAATAGCAGACCCTTTGCAAAAAGGCCGATTTAAGGTTCCTAATTGCGGATATGTATTTGTAACGAAGAGTTCTTCCTAGAATTCTATATTATTTGGATGCAACGAGATCAGATAATCTTTTGTGATACTTTCGCTATACATCTTCGGTAAAAATATTAGCTTTTATAAGAATTTTCATTAAATTGAAGCAATTCAGGACTTCGCACACGTTTGCGAATAAAAGGTACCTCAATCTCGTTCGCTCTCTCGAGGATCGAGAAACGGTTATTATCATTATCTTGAATATTCCGCCTATGCATGCAGCTTTTTTCTTGACAAGATCATGGACCTCAAAATAAAGTCCAATTTCCTGTTCTTGAATCATTACGATTCATCTATTGTTAAGAAAATAAACTGTGTGTTTCGCGATATATTTATTAATGTCCATATTTATAATTGCTACTTGTCTTAAGAATGAATCATCTTGGGAGACTCAAAATGAAGTCATCTTTTTCTTAAAGAGAAACTAATAGTTAAAAAATGAAACAATTATTCAAAAAGAAAAGAAATATGTATATATATATATATATATATATATATATATATATGTGTGTGTGTGTAGTATATATATATATATATATATATATGTATATATTAAGGTGAGTCGGAAAAAAAAATTTGAAAATTGATTAGCAATATCACCCAAAAGTTAAATGGCCCTCAATAATGATTTGAATAAAATTTCATTGAAATCGATTAATATCTTCAGGTTGCCCATCGACTTTGAAATTAATATTAATGCATTTCTTGGATACATATATCAAAATTTGAAAAAATTATATATTTAAATTTTAGTACAATTTGGTACTAACTATTCTTTTTTGGTAAACATGAATCCAGAAATATATATTTCAAAATTCAAAATGACGGATCCAATATGACGACACACAGGGTATGTAAAAAGTCGAGAACCTGTGAAATATCTAGTCAATCCAATTTTGGCGTTATCAAAGTTACATCGATTTTTTTTTAAATGACACATCCTATTTTTAATTTCAAAATCTAATAGCTGATGTCGGGAGCTTTCCAAACATAATAAAAAAATTATTTTTTATTGAGTATTTTTTGGATTATTAAAAATTCATTAGGATGCTCGCCCAGAAAGAGATTCGAGTTTGACTCCCGGCAGAGGTAATATTTTTCGCAATAAGAATTAATTATTTATAGCTTTTAATATGTCACTCAGCATTATTAAGATTTCGAAAATGTGAAAAAGCATCAAATTATTAAATTGCTAGTCAATTTATTTCGTGATATTACTGCAGTAATTTAGTAGAGTTAGCGTTTCAAAGGACTTACATACGTAATATATAAATTCATACAGAATCGTGCAAATGTTTAAGGTCCAGTTAGACGTTTAAAGGGATGCTAACCGATTACCAAGGTAGACTTTTTTAATTCCAAATTTGATAATAATGATATCTTTAATTTATTTCTTACATTATATTACAATATATATTGTTCTGTCTTACTCAAACGCATACATCTAGCCTTATCCAACGTATGCAGTACCATCTATCGCAAGATCGCGCAACTACTGCTACATGGAATTTCGGCTTTATTGACATTTCCAATCTTCGCAAATCATCCGTATAGGCGTATTTTCCACTCGGTGAAAAAACTTTTCTTCTAGACTTTCAATTTTAGTTAGTTGTACAAACTCGGTATTGACTGTTCGTTCCAGTAATGTGAACTCAGCTGCACGCTTATTTTTAAGATATGAATTTTAAAACTCTTCTATTAAGCAAATATATATCTGAGGTGTATGTGAACTAAAAGTAAGTGAATTTTTTAACTTTTTTTTTATTTTCTCATAAAATTCAGTGCTGAATGTGCGCACTGTTATGTGTACTTTAATTCTGTAATAACAATTTTGCAATCCGTAAATCCAATTCGGAGATTTGAGTGGAGATGTCGGTAATACAAATGGCTTTAGCATTTCCTTAAGACATTGATTTCTATAGTTTGTGTTAAAAATTCATTTAAAAAAATGAAAATAAGAGATACAAACTCCAATGGACCTTAATCTTGATAAATGTTATCTAGGACATGATCCTGAAAAATATTCAAGAGGTTTTTTTAGCCGTCGATCGGACACCTTGCGTAATGCTAATGCCGGTGGTAGTGTAACTTTCGAGCTTTATAATTCGAAAAATCTTCAATAAAAAATAACTTTATTATAGTGTTTTGAAAAGCTACCGACATCGACTGTTAGATTCTAAAATCGAAAATCGAATGTGTCATTTAAAAAATTAATGTGACTTGACCTACGCCAAGATCATTCTGACTAAATTAGTGAATACATCATTTAAATATATAATTTCTAAAAGAAACGTTTCCTATAACTTTTATAGAAAACATTTCTTTTGAAAATTCTTAGTTTTCTTCTTAGTTTTCGAGATATTTCCTGTCGTGGATTTTTTATTCACCCTGTATGTCATATTAGATCTACCATTTTGAAATGTGTATTTTTGACATCAAATTCGTGTACAGAGCCTAAAAAAGAACAGGTAGTACCAAATTGTATTGAAATTTAAATATTTTTTCGTATTTTGACATATGTATTCAAGAAATGCACAAATATTAATTTCAATATCAACGAGAAACCCGAAGATATTAATCGATTTCAGTGAAATTATTCCCAAATTATATTAAGGTTTAAAGTTTTTGAGGGGTATTGTTAAGATTAAGAAAAAATGTTTTTAGGGTGAAAAAAATTTTTTTTCACTCTAATATTACTTTTTTTTGTAAAAAAAATACTCTAAAAATTTTTTCAGAATTTTTAAATATAGTTTCTCAGATTGGTAAAAATAAGAAAATACAGTACTAAAAAGTAAATTAAAAAGTAAATAAAAAATTCTGAAAAAATTCTTAGAGCTCTATGAGAAAAAAATAAACAATTTTTGTCTCTTGTAGTTTTTCTGTAAGGTTGATAGTATTTGAGAAAAAAATTATTGAAGACCAATATTCAAATATTTTTAATAATTAATATCTTGTTAACTATTGAGAATTGTAAAATGATAAAGGACTTTTCGACTTAGTTTAGTTCATTTTATGTGCCCATATTGTCGGAATTTTTCAACACATTGTATATACATAAGAATATTCAAAAAAGATCGGACCCCAGATTTACTCGGGAGGATGACGTTTTTGAATGAAATAATTTAGAAAAAAGTTGTAAGATACAAGATGATTTATTTACAGATCTTATCAGTTTGACCTTGAGTGTGGCCAAATTCAGATAAAGATCTAATCGATTTTTTCAAATGGAAAACCCTATTTTTGATGTTAAAATCAAATAGCTGATATCAAGAGCCTGATATCAAAATATTGTAATAAAAAGTCTGTTTTTTATTACTGCATTCTGAACTGGTGCAATAAATTGGAGTGAAATAAACGTATATTTAAAGATTATGCGTTTCACGGATTTTCTCTATGCGTGTCTAGATCCATTCTTAGAATGCCAATATTTCGTGAACCTTGCAATCTACTTCTTCAGAATGAAGGGCAGCTTGATATTGAGCTGTTCCATCATTTCTTTTATATTACGCTGCTTTTGGGAGCGGTGTGGAGGGGGGGGAGGGGAGGAGAAAATTGCGAGTGGGAGGAGATGGGGGAAATTAGTCTTTAATAACCGGGAGAATGGTTTTCCACATTTTATTTATGTTATAGCTATTATCTCTATTTAGATTAGGATGTTTTGGTATATCTAGTTTTTCTGTACTTTCTTGGAAAATATGATGTAATGTTGGCTATTGCAATCGTTTTGTCAAACAGTATTTGATGTCCTATTTTGATGTTGTGTTCTGATAATGTCGACTGCGTGTTCCTGACATCATGTGTATTATTCTTTTATCCGTAGATTGATTTTCCCGATTTCTCCAATGTATATTTGCACGCAGGAACAAAGTATTTTGTAAACTCCTGCGGAGCTGAATGAAAGTCTTTAGGATTTCTTACGATTTGTCCTATCTTTTTTGAGTGAAGATAGTTCGGATATTGTGTTTGTTTAATATCCTGCCAATTTTGCCGATATATTGTTCTTTTGACATATGGAAGAATGGATAGAATTCTTTCATTTGGTAAGTAACTCATACAGCTGTCACCTCAGGCATATATTTGCTTGATATAAAAATTTTAGAGTATCCATATCTTAAAAATAAGCGTGCAGCTGAATTCACATTACTAGAACGAACGATACCGAGTTTGTGCAACTAAAAGTCTAGAAAAAAGTTGAAAGTCTAGAAAAAAAGTTTTTTTCACCGAGTGAAAAATACGTGTATACGGATTCGCGAAGACTAGGAATGTCAATAGAGCCGAAATTTCATGTAGCAGTAATTACACGATCCTGCGACAGATGATACTGGCATATGTTGGATAAGGACAGATGTATGCATTTGAGTAAGACAGAACAATATATAATATAATGTAAGAAATGAATTAAAGATGTCACTATTATCAAATTTGAAATTAAAAAAGTCTTTACTATCGACCTCGATTAAGTTCGGTAATCGATTTAGCATCCTCTTAAACGGTCTGACTGAATCTTAAACATTTGCACGGTTCTGTACGAATTTATATATTACGTATGTAATGAAACGCTAACTCTACTAAACTACCGTAGTAATATCACGAATTAAATTGACTAGCAATTTAACAATTTAATTTTTCACATTTTCAAACAATCTTAATAATGCTGAGTGACATATTAAAATCTGTAAATAATTAATTCTTATTGCGAAAAATATTACCTCTGCTGGGAGTCAAACTCGAATCTCTTGCTTCCTGGCCGAGGGAATTCTAATGAATTTTTAATAATCCGAAAAATACTCAATAAAAAATAATTTTTTATTATAGTGTTTTAGAAAGCTCCCAACATCAGCTATTAAATTTTGGAATTAAAAATTGAGTGTGCCATTTAAAAAAAATCGATGTGACCTTGATGACGTCAAGATCTGACCAGATATTTCACTAGTGCTGGACTTTTTACTTATCCTGTATGTCGTCATATTAGATTTGTCATTTTGAATTTTTAAATGTGAACTTCTGACCTCGGATTCATGTTTAGTGACCAAAAAGAATAGGTAATATCAAATTGTATTGAAATTTAAATATATAATTTTTTTGAATTTTGATATATGTATCCAAAAAATGTAAAAATACTAATTTCAAAGTCGAGAGGCAATCTGAAGATATTAATCGATTTTAATGAAATTTTACTCAAATCATTATTGAAATCCGTAGTTAACTTTTGGGGGGGGGTATCAATTTTCTTCAATTTATTTGCTAACAAATATGTATACATACATATATATATATATATATATATATATATATATATATATTATTTTGTTTAGGTAGTAATACGAGTACGTTAAAGTAATTTGTTTTAATTAAATTTATTGTTTACAATAAATACTAAATTACTATAGTAATAAATCTAT
>NW_012130067.1:5006063-5016557 GCF_000143395.1 Atta cephalotes | reverse complement strand
TAATAAATTAAAATAAAATAATAATAATAAAAGAAAAGAAATAATATATATATATATATATATATATATATATATATATATAGTGTGTGTGTGTGTATATATACTAAAAATAAAAACAAAATAAAAAATAAAAACGAAATAGAAAGCATAAATGTTTTTAATACAGATCACTTTCCATACAGATACTTTTGATATAAAAGAAAAAAAAACAATGTAATTACAATTTTAACAAATGTGTCTGATTTTATCATTTTAATTTTAATTTATAACAACAAACATAATACATTTGTTACAAGTGAATACAAGTGATAGACTAATAAAAGACTTTGATACTCTTACGATAAGATTAATCTATTCTGAAGAGTTTTGCAACTGGAAGTTTTTGTTCAAAGCATTCTTTCTCTCGTTTTTACGATGCTCGTCTATTTATATTTTAAAAAACTGCTTCTGTGATCTATTCGTCTCGGTCGCGTCCTTCCTGTTTGACGTGAGCGTGTGAGAACTTTCCCTTGAGAATCTGCGGTATAATAACGTTGACACAGCCGACGTAGCGCACTAAATAGGCTCCCGCCGCCCTCTCATTTCATCCCCATTCTCATTCTCATATTTCGCGCTTTCGCTTACATTTCTCCATGGCTGCTCAAGACGTCATGCCATAAATCCATCTCCTACGATGTATATTTCTCGCGGTTTACGTGCATTATTACGATTCCTACATCCGCTACGTAGTTCCGCTTCCGTATTAGTCGGTACGCGATCAGCAAGACGTTTTAGACGTTATATGTTTTCAAGAGTTATGTGCTGTCAGTCAAGTCAGTCAGCCAAACTGCATTCGAATTTTTTCTGAACGTTTGATCAGTTCGAACTGTTAAAAATCTTATCGTGTATTTTATGCATTGATTTTATATATCTTATATATAATCGACTGAAATACAAGAGAAAAGACGTCAGTCTTTTTTCATTGTCTTTTAAGTAAAATGCTTCTTCTTTTTTCTATGATAAATGTATATAGCATGTAAATGTCTTCTATATTTCTCTCTTGCCAGGTATTTCGAATTCACCTTGAGTAGCGTATAATCATACTCTTATCCACTCAAATTTCCAAAATTGATATATTTGCTCCTTTTAAAGTGCTTTGCCATACAAGGAAGAGGACACCGTCAATAATAGTGTTGTGACAATCGTATTCGGTAACAATCATGTAACGGAATAAAATGGATACTAAATTACAAATGTTCAATTTAAATGAGAAAGGATGTTTCTCTCTGTAAGAGAAATTTAATATCCTTCGACAACCACCACACGGTGTTTCTATTATCGCTCTTTCCGGCTCCTGGAGGGTGCTGTATCATTTTACACCATCCTTCAGCTGGTGATTCCACGGAGTAAACGTGGGGTGCCGCGCGGGATCAATCTTACAGCAAGAACAATGGAGGCGTCGTATGCATTGACGAAAGTCTTCTGTCAACCCTTTGTAGATCCAATGTGATTCCTGTAACGTCGGCGACGACAACGGCGCGATGAAGCGAGGGCTGAGAGTGGTTCCCAACGTCATTCCACCGAGAGAGGAGGGGGTGGATGATGCTGTGACTCTTAATGGAGACGCTTTCTTTCGTGGCAACGCGCTGTCGTCCTCGCTACCAAGGCTATTTACGACCATTTATTTAATTGATTCGTCAAAGTCTACGCGACTAATGCGTTGCGATGAAAAGATGCTATTCTTTCGCCCCTTGCCCAGGATATTTTGAATAGTGTTAAGAATTTATCGAGTACTATACAAAAAACGCAAGTTTTTTTTTAGAATGCGAGAAGCTTTTGGAAAATTCTTCTATGGAATTAAGTCTCGTATCACTTTTATATAAATAAAATAATAATAATAATCAATAATAAATTAATGAAGCTATACACAGAAAAAAAAATGTTTGGTTGAATTAACTGGAATTTTGATGGAAAATGAATGATCCAGAATTTTGGTTAAGTCTAGATTTCTGATTAAATATATTAATAACTAAATGTTGGTTATTTCAACTAGAATATTTTAATAGATTAACCAGAAATCTTGTAGATTTAACTAGAGTTCTGAATCATTCATTTTTCATCAGAATTTTAGTTAATTCCGTCAAATTTTTTTTCTGTGTGCAAACACATTAAATAATAAGTAAAGAAAAGATCAATATAATCGAGGCTATCTTGATACTTAAAATATATATAAATTCTAAATACATTCTTCCAGTTACATAAATACTGTAGCTTACTGTTGAATAAAACGCAATCATAATAAAACTGTAAAAAATATATTAAGTACCAAGATTTAACCGTGATCATATTAATCTTTACTTATTTGATTAAAATAATAATCCACGATTATGATTTAATTAAATAAAAAAATATTTAATTTAAATGATAGTTAAAGGCACTCATTGAGATCGCAGATTGTTTTTTATGAAGCTGCTGCGACACAGGTGTGCCTGGCTTCGATTCGTTTTCATGGCGAATTTAAGGATATTGGTATCAATCCGCGGAAAACCAGTTTACGAACTACTCTATCCCGCTCTAACATGATCATGTTAAAACTCGATAAAGCTCTGCAAATTCGATAAAAAAGAATTCGTGTAGGATTCGGTAGTAGAATCTTTCTTTTGTCTTCTATTCGTTTGTAATGCCAGGACGTTCCGTAAAAGGCTGAAAGCTGCAACAAAGAATTCTCTCGAAAGATTTCGATTCGACAGAATCATGAGATTCGTGTACGTATATCCCTCTCCCCATACATATGTATGTCCGATACATATATATACGTCGCCATTGCCAAAGTTCTCAAGGAAAGTTTCGGAGCCCCGGACGAGACGACGGAAACCGTCGGCGAATTACCAACGTAGATGGACTCTCTGGAGGTCGTCCGAACGCGCGGCTTCTGTTCACTCGCCACCAACTTGCGGCTGGACAGAATCGGATCTCCCGCCGTGACGGACGACGTTGTCGCATTTTGAAATTCAAAGCGTTTTATCTGCAACGCTCTCGACAGACAGAGGGATGCAAGGGTGAAACCGCAGACGGAAATATCACCCGACCTTGCGCCTCCTCATGCGAGGATAACGTCACGATTTCAAAGTGTGAATTTAGCGGTTAGAAACGTGACTTCTACTTTACTATTGAGAATAGGGTAGAGCTGAATCAGATCAATATCTCTTTATTAGTAAAAATATAATCAATAATTTTTTTTTATTAAGTTTATAAATCCTTAAGCTTTACAACTGTGACTTGGGTTTTATATAATAAAATGATATATAAACATAATATTTTTATTATACAATGAAAAATCAAGAAATGCATGAGAAGAATAGTTTTGTTAAAGTATCTAAAAATTTAGATATATAAATTTGAAAATAATGTTATTATCGAAGTAATTACCTAGGAATCTTAAGCATGCTTAACAATATTACAAAAAGTTTTGACATTTTTAGCAATTATTTTGAGTGTTCATAATTATTTTGATGGTCTAACAAAATTATTTTCAGATCTGCATCTAACTAAATTTTTAAATACATCAACAAAACCATTTGTTCCATGAAGGAATTATCCAATTGGCTCAGAAATTGAAGTGCATCATCAGTTTATTAGACTGATATAGCAAATCATACACATCATAAAATATAAAATCATATAATAAAATCATAATTCCAAAAAAATTACAAATTTTGCAACTTTGTAACAAAAATCAACGTTAATTCTTACATGTTGAAACTTATGCAAATTATAAAGATTTTTAAGATGCATCCAAACTATCGAGCTGAAATCGAGCCAATCCTCGAATATTTCGACTAACTTTCATGCCGCAGCTCGACAAAAAATAAATATTTATCGAAATGTTTACGGCTCGATAATTTGGATGCATCCTAAAAATCTTTATAATTTGCATAAATTTCAATATACATGTAAGAATTAACGTTTTTTTCGTTATAAAGTTACAGAATTCGTGATTTTTTAAAATTATGATTTTATTTGAGAGACAAAATTTTTTCGTGCGTTTACATCTTCGCGCTTGTATTGTCGACTGACACTGAATCACACAATACAGAACTGTTATCTATTGTTTTCACTGAAAAGAGAAGTGCGCGGAAATAAATAATACGATAAAACAGCTCGTTTGAAAAAAAAAAAATCTAACGACGACTCTCGACTCGAATTGTCTTGAAACTTATATATATATATATTGATCTGATTTGTCCTGTGATCTGATTTGTTTCGGTATTTATCCTAATTGAGAAATGGTAATTACATTCTGCATTGAAACAGCCTTAAAATTATCACTATATACCAAAACAAAATTGACTTTGTGACGTTAATTTTATTGGTTTTATTTGCATTTGTTAAATAGTAATACTTTTTAAAATATTTATTATATGTAGTAATGAAACATATTTTTTTTATATCAATTATTTCTATTATCTTATTTAAACATATATTTATAAAAAATGTTTTATTTAGATACAAAATTAATTTCTTCTTGTTTCTTTGTAACAGCACGCATTTGTTTCTCGCGTAAACGTTGGACATAAGTTCGACGTAATAATGGGTATTCGTTGTGTCCAACGTTTCCTTTTCTACTGTATGTAGTAAGGTAATCCCTGAGTCAGAATGACTGAGCACCGCCGTGCCGCGCCAGAGCGCTTGACGTCGCGTTCACCTGTAAATCATGGCGAAAACTGCTGGTGGTACCAACAAGGACAACCACTTTTCAAAAGAGGTCTCTACATCAAGTTCGTGCGCACAGAAACTCCGCACCGAGCTCGTATATTATCTCTCAATGTTGCACAGCCACGCACCTCTCACGCGCTTCCCATTTTTCCTGCAGTCCAGAAGTGGATATCGAGGCGCTGGATTTTACCACCGGCGATAGTAGCTCCCGGGGATTTCGAGGGTAGTAAAGGAGATCTCAAAAAGAACTTCGATGAAATGACTCGTTAGATTGACAGGCGATAAAAATAGAAATATAGAGATCGTTTCGTGGTTATCACTTTCGAAAGTAAAACGTTGATCGGACGCTGCGACAATATTTGAAAATCTGACGTGATATATAACATTAATGTAGAACGTTACGAATTCTTACATTCTTATGTTCATATTATCTACAAAATATTTTTAATATGTGACAGCATATTTTAATATAATTCAAAATATTTTATTTTCACGTCAGTAATTTTATATATTACTTGTTATATAGAATGATAAATTTATATGTAATATATATTACTGCTTTAAAAAATGCAATAGATAAACTGAAGAAGTCGAATGATTTTAACATTAGTTAATTAAGTAAAGAAATAACACAAAGTATTTAGTTTTATATTTAAGTATTGTAAATATTAGATAATAACGATGATCGAACGAACAATTTTATGTCATATAAGAGACGTTTCATTAGGACGATAAGTTTTTACTTTAGTGCTATACTCTCTTTATTGCAATTAAGGAAAGGAGATTGCAGCCAAGAGGATGAGTACTAACTGGGGAAATAAGGAAGGCTGTTTAGCACATACAAGAGGGTGCCGCGTTGAAAGACCAAGCTTTAGGTACAGCTTAACGTCGATAGGGATCCTAACACCTGGGTATGCCATTAAAAAGTTCCTTTTTTCATCATCGTAACCGTATCTAACTTCTTCCGATACTTTAGCGAACTCAAAAGAACCCGTCGCGAAGGATTCTCGCGTGCTTGTTTGTCTGCAACAAGATAGATTCAGAGTGTTCTTATGGAGACGATTACATGTATGTGTGAGCGATTTCGTGGTAAAACTGAAATGGAAAAGTAAGAGGTTCCATTTCCGCAATTCTTTCATGGGGACGATTATCATGAAAGCTTATGATGTGTTTCGGCGAGAGGAAAAGAACAATGAAAATTGCTAAAAGCTGACGTACAGCATTATGTATCTTTTTAAATCAGATTTTTTTTGCTTGCACTTAGTGATTGATTTTGTGTACCGCTGATAAAACTTCGCGTATGTTCGGTGGATTTTCTGGGATTAGAATTGATAGTGAGTGGATATTAAAATAGCCTATTAATATGAGCCTCACGCATCAGTCGTTGGTCATCGACACAGCCGGTGGTGACGTTCGACCCTTTAATTATCGCTGATAAATCATTGTGCTATATCGCCCCTTCTGCTTGGTTAGTTTTATTCTTTTTTGCTTTTGTAAACAAATACCGTAATTAAGAAAGTTCTTTATCGGGAAAAACGATTTTGCTGAAGTATCTAAAAATGTATTTAGAAATTTAGCTATACTCTGTTAAATTTATAATGTCAAATTATAATCTATAATTTGAGTTATTTTTAATCATTTATATAGATCCTTAGATACTGCTATTATCTAAGGTTAGAAAAGTTATTTTGTAAAAATAACTAGTTACAGTTACAATTTTTTTTTCTTTCAAAAGTAACTAGTTACAGTTCCAAGTATCGGGACTAAAAATGAGCAGTTATAGTTACTAAAAAAGTAACTTTTCACTTACTTTTCTGTCTTATTTCTGTCATAACAGAAAAATATGAGTGCCATCGATATCATTAGGGCTATCAAAGAAAAAAATAATTTACGTTTACAATTTGCTGACCAATCAAAAAATACTTCGGAGCATTCATAGTAGACCGTATTTTTAAAATAAAGTATTCAGTTTTTAACTAATCACATTAAATTGTCAAATAATAAGTTTAAAATGTAAAGTAACTGTAGAAGTAACTGTTAAATTAATTACTAGTTGCTGGAAGAAATGTAATTAAGTTATTACAGATAGAAAAAAGAAATTAAATTAAATGAAAAAAGATAATTGTAATTGTAACTTAGTTATAAATAATATACTAAAGTTACTTCCCAATCCTGCTATTATCTAATATATTATTAATTTGACTAAAACAATGGAATTAAATAATTTAATTGAAGAAAATATATTAACTTAGTTTATTATTTATTGAATATGTTAATATAAACAATGTTTACTTTAAAATTAATAAAAACAGAATTGATTTACAGTTTAACATGGAAATTAAAAATAATAAAATGTTATTTAATTCAAGGAATTAAAACCTAACTCAAGGAATTATTATCTATTCCTTTTACATCTAATGTATGCGGAAATTTCAAGCATGATAAACAATGCTGTAAAATGATATTCTACTAGCAATTAATTAGAACATAATTATTTTGATCATCCAACAAAGATTTGTGTCCAGCTACATTATTAGATAGTTCAGTAAAACCTTCACATCCTTTTTAATGCTGCTTTTTAGTGATCGATTTTTTGATTAATACACACTTCTCAGATTTATTCTGAGCGTGTGTGACAAAAAGCGTTAAAATATTTACAGTAATAATACTGATATACGATTTTTGTTATTTATTTATGATGTTTTCATTTGTTTGACGTAAAATAAGCCTCCATTAGAGAATAATTTCTTTTTTGAAGTCTCGGAAAAAATACACCGATGGCCAGCGAGAAAGCTATTTTGGCACGTATTATCTCACGCTGATTCACCCTGACGTTCAACCGTTACACTGTTTGGAAAAGAAACGCGACGGGTATTTCAACCCTACCGATGTCTCGTCCGTTTTTCGCGCGCGTTTCCTGCGAGTGCGTATTTATTCGTGCATGCGCCCGATGATGGGTGAGTGCGTATTGTTGCGAAATTATCATGGCATTGTCATGCGCGACTCGATTTATTTTGTCTATTCGGCGGAAAAGTGCTTTCATTTGACGCGACCGGCAGAAAGGGAGAAGCACGTCAAAATCATGGAGAAAGAGAAATGGATGGAAAATGTCATGAAACGAACAGAGACGCGCGGACGAGCGCGATGCTCGCCCCAGGCGTTCTCTACGACAAAAGCTCTTAATTCGACAAAGCGTCCGTTGAAAAGGGACAATAGTCGACTTTCAGTAAATAACGATTCCTTCGATTCTTCTAAACACCAATCTTCCATTCCGCTGTCGCAAATGTCGTTCTATATTGAAATATCAAACACTATGATTTTAATCGCGTAAAAATGACACTAACATGCGTGTTTCATGAGATAGAATTGTTTGGCAACGTTAGACTGAACTGCATGGAGAAAAATAATTGAGAGATAGATATCTTACAAGACTAGTAAAAATATTCTGGCTATTTTTACTGTTGAATTTGTGATAAATTTTATTTAAAAGTAAAAATATCGGAGATTTAAGATAAAAAGTATATTATGATTATAGTACATCATTTCAAGTGACTATTATTTTATAGTAAAATAAATCATACTTTCAGTAAAGCAAATTATACAGTAAAGTAAATTGTACGATTTGCAAGATTGACGAGCACAAACAACTTTCAGAACTTTTATACATGTATACTATGCAGTAAAATAAATTTTATCAATGCTAAGAAAAAATTCTTGTCGATAAAGTAAAAATGATTATCATACGACAATCTCATTTATTAGAAATGTAAAGAAAATATTTTACATAAAGCACGTATCCCTATATAAACTTGATAACTCCATAAAGTTTACTAGAATTTTAGTGTATAATATTGTGTACATTTTTCTCCGTGTGTGATTTTTAAATAATTGAACATTCCTATATTGCGGTTTCTAAAATTTTGCTGAATTGTCGATAATTGCGATTCTTGTTTCTAAGATTTTATTGAATCCCCGAGGTAATTAAGGAGGGGAAAATTAGGATTTTTTTGTTAAGATTGCTCAGCGTCGGAGAACGTGATTCGAGCGAGTGAGTGGGCGAAAGAATTCGAAATCGGATTAGCGAGAGCGATGGGACGCTCGATTTCGTTCCCGTCTGTTTCGACGCTTTCATTTTTCCGTCCCTCCGAGAGTCAGATATTTGCATTACAAATACACCTTCACCGGGGTTTTTCTCGTTTCATTAAATTCGCTTTTTTCTCGAGACGTAGACCTCTTCCTCTTCGGCCTGTCTTTCCACCATCATGAATGTACTCTCGCATTCATCCCCATTCTAGCGCGAAAGGGTTGTATTAAGAATTTTAATACCGCGGGAAAAAGTTTGTCGCCACCGAACACAGAAATCGTTTGTTCCACGGACGTGTCCTGAAATATAAAATATCATAGCGTTAATTATTAGTCGACGAATACTGGAAAGTTTCTCTGTGATCATTTCTGCTTATTAATGATTGCTTTTCTGAAAAGTTGTCATCTATATGATGATAATTACTCTTAATGTATAGATTGAATAGATTGAAAAGATGAATAGATTAAATAAAAGAATGAATAGATTGTCTTGCAAATCATGAAGTAAGTATTAATAATAATATCAATTTTTAATAATTTTTTAATATTATTTTTAATGAAAAAAATTTTAATGTAATGAATAATATTTAAAATTTAAACGCTTTACGATTTTCTAAGAAATCGGCACTATTTATTAGCGATTAATTTATCATTATAACAGAAAAATCATTTGACTTCCATTATCTTGAATTTATCTTCATTTATAATTCCGTTCTCTTCAAAAGTATAATATATAACAATTTTTTAATTTATTTATTCGTTTTATTATTCGTCGAAATTGATAGTAGATTTATCGGACTCACTTCAATCTCTTTGTTAAAAATGCCAAACAATATTCTTTTATGTTACATCTATAAATTTAGATTATTTTGATTAAAATACACTTACAATTAGTATTTATTCTCTTTATGCAAGTTTTATCATTGTAATTTCTTGAAATTACTATCTTTTAATTGACATAAATTAAATGAGTTTTACAAATCCAGCATCCCAGCATTGATTGTATTACAAATTTCAGCTTCAGAAGATTAATTAGAAACGAGAAAAGAACATTTTAGCGAATGATGTTTTCAGTGTTACGTATAATCTTCCTTGCGCTTATATTCTGATGTGCTACGATTCCCACACTGGATTTTCGTCTGATGGATGTTTACTCCTCGCAAATCTTTATTTCTCGAGTTCGCTTGGATGATAATCATGTACGTGCCGCGCGATCAGATGCTCCGATCAGAAATGGTTACACGGATTTGTTCGTTACATTGACGTCCCGGTAGTTATATCCTGACGAAATTGAGATACGATGGTCGGCTCTCCCACGCGGTCGGCGTGCAACGTTAACGTGAATTATGGAGCTCGCGTGCCATGCGATACGCAGGCGGCAGTCGAAAGATACGAACGCCGTCATTTTTTGGCGTGAGGTATTTACGTGGGAACACGATCTTCCCAAATCCCCTGCGCTATCGATATATTTTATGAGCATACACGCGATGATCTATAACCGTGCTGCAGATCGAGACACATCTCGAGAGAAACACATCTCACTAGAAAGAGAGAGAGAGGGAGGGGAAAGAGAGAGAGAGGAGAGAGGAGAGAGAGAGAGAGAGAGAGAGAGAGAGAGGAGAGAGAGGAGGTACGTACTTTACTTTCGTAGTAATTACTACCAACTTAATTTTTAAACTTTTTAAACTAAAATTTTAAAAGTTTTTTTAACGTTTT
>NW_012130067.1:4988530-5006043 GCF_000143395.1 Atta cephalotes | reverse complement strand
ACGTAGTAGTATAGAGAGAGAGAGAGAGAGAGAGGAGAGAGAGGTCGGATACTTTCTTGATATCACATAATTTTTACAATAATAATTTTTTCGATAAGACAAATTTCTATTTTGGTTTTACTTCCTAATCTGCTTTTAAAAAAAATATACAATTGCATAAAAATCCGATATTTAATTATAATATAAGAGATACTTTAGATCTACCGAGTCATTTATCTAGAAATTTTTTAATTAATTTGAAGTTAATTTTTTTTCAACAAAAGCATTGAGAGACCATTAGCTTTTAAGTTGCGCAGTTCAAAAGATTTGTTGAAAATTAAGTTAAGAGCGTGGCAAATATAGTAATAAAATTTTATCCTTTATTAAATTTTAAATCCACCTGATTCTCTTTTTCTCTTTTTCTTGAAGGCTTGCAATTTGAATTTACATTAATTGGTTACAAAAGTATTTAATATTAAAAATCGAAAGATAATAATTTTTTAATTCTTTCTTTTCTTTTAGAAAAATTTGATTTTAAACTACAATAAAATTATGTAACAAATTAAAAGATAAATTGTTAAATTTTTAGAATGTACATAGTGACAATGAAATGTGTTATATTCCTATCGTTTTATTCTTAAATATTACGTCCTAAAAACTTATAGCTGAAAAAATGTTAAAGATCCGAGATCTTATATAAAGTCTCGTGCCTACATCTAGTCTGCAATGTTGTCTTAATTAAAGTTGGCTGACTTCTTGTTGCGTCTTTCGCGCCACTCATCAGGCTCGTCCCCAGGGGTGCAATTTACTCGCATCTTCTCCTTTCATCCCTTCACTCAATCCCACGGAGCAGCCGGTTTTAACTTGTCGTGTCTGCATTTATTCCACCTAGCTTCTTAAATACATGGTGACGAGGTGCCGTCTTATTTTACATCATCTAACGCTGATCGGCTTATTAATTTATGCGAGAGAGGTTTTAATGAGGAAAAAAGGCCATTAACTTTCGTCTGATAATCGCCCCTTATCCATCATCAACTTTTCCTTTCGCGTTGCTGTTTTACATAGAAATAACAAATATGTATATTAATACGGTGTCATGCGATTTTTTGATTTATTGAAGTAGAAAGCGGACATCTTTTTTTATTATAAATTTAATATGTTTCCTTAATTGTTTTTATTTATTACGAAAAAAATATGAGATCGCACGTGAAAGTATTTACATTCTAAGAAACAACGAAGCAAAGCCGAACACGCATAAAACAAATTTAAATTTTTTATAATATACAATCGCGCGAAATAAATTTATGTGCATAAATTAGAAGTAGCAGATGTTTCAAAATAAAATCAGTTACAATAAAGTATCGTCTTTAAGGTGCGCAATCTCTTTGTAAATTGTTTAATTAAAAATCAGCAAATAATCCGAAATGCAATTAGAGAAGGTAAAGGGAAGCTATCGTGGAGTTAGGCATTGTCTTGAATAAGAATCACCCCGATTGTTTCTGAGCATAATTTGAAATGGCATTCCCTTTTTGTACGATTATAAACCTAAGTCTGATGTAGTATCCTCTTTAAGACATTCGCTGGTCAAAGGTCCTTCTTGGTCTTTACTATGTAAAAACAGTCCCTGCATCCCTTTGTCCGTCGGAACAGTATCGAACGTTAAAGTTCTGTCCAAACGAGATGACAGGCCGCTCGCATTGTATACGGACAAGAATTTCTTCGCGACACGATCCGTTCGATATTTATTTAGTAGAAACGAAGGCGTACTTCACCCATGGGACCGTCTCAGATTTTCATAGCGTAAGAAATAGATTTCAACCTTCGTTTTCACAGTGTTGCTGATTTTTCAATATGATTTTCTATAAATGTACATAATAATCTAACGTAAATTATTTTTGTTTCTAAACTTGACAATAATTTTTGACAAAGAATGCCCATTCAAAATCGTTCAAATGTTACAAATATCTGTAAAAAAAATTATCTAATTTTTCTTTAACTCTTCGGAGCCACTCTTAATATGCCGTATCCGAGTTTACTTTTACTCTGCTATATGCTATAATTTTTATTAATGAAACTACTACTTTTCTTATTATTGTGAAACTTCTTGTGTTTAGCATTTTAATTGTTACAATATGTTCATTTTTATAGCAATACTTTTTATAACACTAGTGTGGTAAATATGTGATAATATGATATATGTAGAAAATGATACATGTGGTTAACTATTATACGAATAAAATGACTACAAATAAAATGGATAAAATGCGCAATTTGTCTTTGATATTGATATATTTTATTGACTTCGAGACATCAGGATACCATCTATAATCGCGCATCGAGACAGAATTGCGCGTCATCCTTTGCCTATGCCGACGTTATAAATGGGATGTTATAAACGTGTAAGTGTCGTTTCGTCGAGCGATAGTGATGCGGTCGTGGGCGTACAGGGAGACCCACCATTAGCCTGCAGGTGTTGGATATCCCAGCCACGCCATCACTCCCTCATTCCGGACGATCATGCTCAAGATGATCCCCGGAACGACAGGCGGAAGTCTCGCTATCTCGCGCGGGAACGGAGAGTGGCGGAGAGAGTAAATAATCCTCTTCTGTATTATCCCTGCGAGTTCCTGGAAATCGTTAATGCGTTCACAAAATTGCTCCGCATCTTCGCGTCGTCGATGATCGGATTCACTTTGTTGTTTTTAATCATTGTTATCTCGCGGCTTGTTATCTATTAATAGAATTGTCGATTCTATTTGTATCTATTGGTATCGACACTTTAGTTGTTCAGCGCTATAGAAGAGAGGAATGTACGCGTTTCCAACTAGCATTCCATTTAATTCAACAATTATGAGAAGAAACAATCAGTTTCCACGTCTTTGTGTTACGCCATTCAGAGATTGAGAATGATTGAGTATGTTGATCAATATCTCTGAAAAGACAAATCACAATTCAAAAAAAGATATTTTGTAATCTTGCTCTGATAAACATTAGCGTGTTGCGAGAATTACACTTTGTTGAATATGGTATTATTAGTTTAATTCGATATAATTAATGATAGGCAAAACATTGTAGTTGTACTCATGAGAGTATCTTAAGATTGGCTTAAATATAGCGCTGCATTCATGGCAATTCCTTCCTGTAATTACATTTATCCTCGTGAACTTGCTTATGATAACGTTTCGGTCTGACTCGGCAGCCATATTCGGACCACCTGCATTCTACTTGCTCGTTAGGGTCTAATTCTGGTTGCGCGGAATAATCGAATCTGTTCAAGTTTCCTTGATAGCTCTTGTAGTTGCATTTCTGTTCGTGTATATACTTTCGTCTCCTCGGAATATTCACCATGCAACCATACTGCTTAAACTTGCATTGCACCAATTCTTCAGGATCGCCGCCATAATTGTTATCGATGATCGTCGAGAATGTGAAGCCATCACTCATATCGTTCGTATTCTGAAATACGTTTCCTTCATGGTTCTTGTAGTTGCATTTCTGCTCGTGTATGTACTTTCGTCTCCTCGGAATATTCACCATGCAACCATATTGCTTAAACTTGCATTGCACCAATTCTTCAGGATCGCCGCCATAATCGTTATCGGCGATTGTCGCAGATGCGAAATCATCGCTCACATCGTTCACAGTTTGAAACATGTCCTTGCTTTTATAGATGCAATACTGTTCATGAATGCTGCGTCTCCACGGCACTGTTCGTACCTTGCATCCTGCTGCAGAGTACGAACAATCTACATGGCAATCTGACAAATCATCATGGCCATGATGAAGATCGGTTGGCATGTGTTTCTCCTCCAAGTACGGTCGAAACTGACACCTGAAATTATGATTTGGTATCTTAACATTCATCTAGCAAACCCAACTAACAGAACCATAATTAATTGCTAGTTACAATTTCCTGTTCAACAATATATAACTGTGACTCGTGTGTTAGAGAAAGTTTTGATTATAATATATTATATATTGTGTTATATTAGAGTAGTGATGCATAATTTGTAGCTCGCTAATTAATTTTTTGCGATCCTCTGTGTCTGCTCATAGTCGAAAATATAAAATTATAATTTTTTATTTTAGGCAATGTATTAAAATAATAACATTTTTTTGCGTAACAGTTTAACATTTTCATTTTTTAGGTATATTTAAAAAAATCTTTAAGAATTTATATTTGAAAATGTAACTTATATTTAATAAATAAATGACATCTTTGTCAAAAATATTTGATTTTTACAAATTATCTTTACTTTTTGTTTCTTTATTGATGAGATAAAATTCAAAATTAATCATTCTCATTAGGAATGCACCGGATAGTAACATTATTAGATACCGGATATTAGATATCCGGGCAAAATATAACATCAAATATTTGGAATCCGATCGAATATCCGAGAAGACAATTTCTTCGAGTCGAATATCCGAGAGTCTTCTAAAAAAAAAAAATCTATAGGGAAACAGATTGTGATAATTTTGCAACAATGTATAAGATATTATAGCACCATGAATATGCATATTTATTTGGAGAACATGTTATTTGTATAAGAATCAACAATTTTATAATCATCATATCAAATTTCAACCGGATATCTCCTCGGATGATATCCGGCTATCCGGTCGATAGTAAAAAAACTGTTGGATAATACCGGATATTCGGCATATTCCCTAGTTCTCATAATTATTTTTATGCAAAGTGTACGATCATGTACAATCATCAAAATAAATAAAACTGGAATAAAGAAACAGATATACATTGTATCTTAATATTTTAATAAAGAAATTATACATATAATATAATAATTATATATAATAAAATTATATATAATAAAATTATATGAGTATAGTGAATTATATTATGCCAAATAGACATTATGCGGCCTGCAAGATTTTGATATTTCTTAAAATGGCCCTCAGATTAAGGATGTACTGGCGTTAATGTTCTAACATTGACAATAACTCGAAAATTTAATAAATTGGTGCTATTTATTATCTAAAGACATATGTCTTCAGATAAAACCTGATTCTCTATCTAGTTTACAAGCTATCCAATTAAATTTTACATGAGTTCTTATATGGAATATTCCTGATGGAAATAAATCGTTGAAATCCCTGAAAATCGCTGAAAATCGCTGAAATTTATATCAGTTGACTTATTTTAGTATAATTCATACTGAAATATGAGTTAATTGATATAGATTTTAGCAATTTTCAGCGCTTTATTTTAATCGAGCAGCAGCATATTCCCACTTATATCAACAAAATTATAAAGAAGCAACATTGCAATTTCTAACTTTATTTGAGAGTAAATAAAACTTTGCAACGTTTCTAAAAAAAATTTATATCGATTTACTAATCTGTCATCAAGATATTAATGCAATATAAAATTTTGAGTTACATAACATATTTCGACTGCTCAAAACGTGGCAACAATGTCAATTATTAATGTTACGAAGGTTAGTTTATATATCTTTTTGATTTTTAATTTGATATCTGATATATATTAAATATTATTAATATGCGGCACGTCTTTTGTTTCTTACAGTTGATTTCAAGGAAAATTTACGTCCAAAAGTTTTTTATCGAATATAAATAATATCAATTAATATAATTTGGCATTATAAATGAATATACGAATATATTCATTTATAATGCCAAATTATATTAATTGACATTATTTAAGTTCTACACACAATACGGCGCATATTTTAATTTATAAAAATATAGAATTTCATCAATTTCAAATTTGAGGAACTTTTGTCTGGATTGTATAGAGAATATCCTTAAAAAGATTGCGCATCACTATTAGAATATTAATGTTTGCTAGGAATGAACCAGAGCTCTAGATATTAACAAGAATAGCGGAATCTTTTGATTAATGATTACCGATAATCACATTTCGCTATTGACTCTTTCCTTTTCAATCATCATTCTAATTTATCATCCAATGAGCGTTCAGTAATTTCTTAATATAGTTGATTTCTAGATTAAGTTAAAGATGATGAGTGTTTGCGCTACTCTTGTTAATATCTATAGAACTCTAAAAATGGATGCAATTCATGCAAAATACGATTGACAATTGAAGATTACAAATTGATAACGACGATAAGAACAGCTTTTATTTTCACCTCGATTCATGAAGCATTCGCAAGTGCTCTGGTATTTTAACCCAGCATCCTAGATAAGAATACGAGCAGGGTTCGAGACGCTGATTTTCAGAAGGCACGAATGGTTCCCAAACTTTCCTTTCGTAGTCCAGAAAATCATTCATCGATGGCGCGCTAGGATTATAATCGTCATAACGCGACGGCTGGGATATGTTCTTCTGTGACGACAGGATCTCCACATCCAACGGTGCCGCGCACGTGAAGCAATTGTAATAATAAGGCTTGCAACGGTGACATACGGTGTGTCCGTTAATGCACGAGTATCTGGACATTAGTTCCATCTCCATGAAGCAAATGGGACAAAGGCCCTCGGTCTTGAAGCGCTCGTAGAGATTCGGATACAGAGTATCCATGATCTATCGAGGAGACGGTTATTTAGTGCTATAGTCCTTCGGTTGTCCTTCTTATCGGTCTTTCGGACTGAGATTGAGACGAATCTACTTCTCAGCTGAGTACAAGCAAAGCCAAAGAAAAAACCGGCTGCTCGTTCTACTCCTACCGCGAGAAGATGAAGAGAAATTACTCTGTGCTCTTTCACTCGCGTAGAAGAGCAAACCAAGTTGTTCTTTTGCTATGAAGATTTATGTGCAATTCAATATAGAATAATGGAGGACTTAAGAGAGGCGAACTAGGGTTACGGCTAAAGTGCAAACAGGATTAGGACGAATGCGCGGCGCTAGTGTGCTCGTTCAGAGATATGACCTGTGATTATTTAATCAAGTGCGCTTTGAATTTTGTACCTGATAACGATCACGAAAAAACATTATTGATTCTCCGATATTTAACTGATATCTATCCATACGAATGATCGACGACTTTTATAAAGGTTTATTTCAAATATTTAATCGTAAAGCGAATCTTAAAAATTATAGAGAGATCATTAATTCTTTTTAGTTATTATTATTGTACATATTTTCATTCCATATTTTCATATCATACGCCAATATTTATTATACAATTCGACTTTTTTAGTTGAATTTTTATTAATGATATTACTTACTTTATTTAGCTATTTTCCACACGAGATGGAAAACAGAGGCAAGAATAACGCGTGATGGGGAACAGGAAAAAAAATAGCCGGAGCGACACGTACACTTCCGAAAGCACGGGCACCGTGTGTCATCGTCAGCCTGTCACCGTTCCCTTATCTGCCGAGACCGATAGCGCGACTTTATCTGATAAAACGTTCCGCTCATGATAGAGAACTGCTTCCACGTTTTGCTACGCCAGATAAAACGCTCGCGCTCGGGCGAGATACAATAAGGCAGGAGAGGAAAAAAATGCTTGCTCTCGTTGCTACGCGCTTCGCGTCACCAAATGGTAACCGCCTCTGGTATTTATTATGCTCGTTACATATGCAGATAAAAAATTGAGAATATAAGGCGGGCGTGCTTTTTCGCCGGCGGGTCGTTTTGCACGTGCCGTGCTTGGAATTAATTAACGATTATTCATATATCTCCATGATATTGCAGAGCGTTGCAAAGATTTCTCGCGATTTCTCTTCACGCACGAATTCCTCGATCAAATCAGAATTGATATTTTTCTCTTATAAATTCTCGTCGCAGAGGATTTTCCGCCAGAAAAAAATCTTTGAATTATTTGCTGACTCTATGGATAAAATAAAAAATACAGAAAAATCCGATCTCATATGTATACGATTGAAAAAAATATCACACTTCTCTGCCAGACGAGTCAACGTATGATAGAATAGCATCGTTTCGTATAGCATCACGTAAGCGTTAATTGATGACAGCTAATTATGTATGAAAAATTGGCAACACACGCAAACGTAATTATGATTGCGTCGTACATGTACGCACTCATGTCACATATCGTATTACGTTCGCTTTGGCGATGTACAATCTCTAAATTAAATCTGCGATCACATGTCACATCGTTATATATCACTGTGAAAATTTCTGCTGGCCTCGCGTTATTTAATCTTGGATACGATGAACCTGGAAGCGTTATCTGCGCGACAGTAATATAGCTTGCAAACGATATTCAGCAAGTACGGAGATACCTAGTAGTTATATGGAAATGTATTTTCTCGATTTAATGAATATAATTTCGATGGCTAATCGAATGCCGCAACCACTCTATTAGGGAAGTATTGTCGAATTAATTAATCGAACGGTTAACGTAATGTCGAAATTCGATCATTATCGTCGGCGGAGGTATATATTGATCGTAGATGATGAATTTTTAATTGTTTCATTGGATTACATCATATTGTTAGTCAAATCGCGATTTTGATAGACGAGAATAAAAAAGCCTGGATAAATCATAAAATTTAAAAATCGTAAATATAATTGCAAATTATATTTAACGATGAGAAATGAGAAGTTGCTGGAAAACAGGAAGAATTGGATTGTCTGGTCTTTTGTAAACATCACGCGTGAATATCCGCGAATAACGAAAGCAGATACTTTCGCGTGATATTTCACACCGGTTCCCTTAACGACCGTCCCTCATTTAAATCCCCGCGCGTACGACGCATCAAAGATACGACTGAACGACCCTGCCTACCACGAGGGTAATACTCGCTGACCATAAGTCACTTATGTAAATCTACGAGATGGAAACACGCGTTGGGCAACGGTGACGGCGTGCTGACTACGAGGAACCCCAAATTCAATGCAACATTCAACGTTCTGTTACGATTTACAAGTTTTTTAAAATTTACAAGCTCTTACGTAAACACTTTGTCTTTGTAACTTTTAAAGAATTGTTGATAGAAATTGTTGAATAGGTACAATACTCGCCATAAATTTGGAAACACTCTACGTTTTACAGGAAAATCATTATATGATAGCAATCTACACATTGAAAAAAAATATAGTCAATTTTAATAAATATTTAAAATACTACCAACTAAATATTTGTTAAATATAAAGATATATTTATATATTTGATACAAGAAATGTTAATTTGATTTAATAATCATTTTTTTGTACTGAACAATATTCATTTACTGTAAGTAAATGTTTAGTTGGCATTATTGAAAACTAAATATTTATTAAAATTAACTATATTTTTTCCTCAATGTACATGTTTTTGGTTTAAATACATCATATGATGTATTTAAACCTAAATGACGATAAACATTTTTATCTAGAACATCTATAACAGGATTTCCTTGGAGTAAAGCTATCAACGCAAAAAATTCAATGTGAGTAAAATTTCATGGACTGTAAAGTATTGATAAGCGTCGCTCGTATCAACACTTTACAGTCTCCGAAATTTTATCCATATTGATTTTTTTATCTCGATGGCTTTGCTCCGAAGCTTAAATACGTCTAATTTATAAGTTTGTACATGCCAAAAAGATGGCGGATAATTATTTCACAGCATTGAACACTCAAAGTTGAATTTCGCACTTTGGTATTGTCACTTTTGTCGTACTTGCTTGCGTATATACAGGTCGTTTAATTGTAATTTAATTGTTTCCATAAAAGTGATAAACTATTTGATCGCAAGTTGATTTCAGACTCCGTAAAAATTGTAAAATGAAGAATTAGATTTCGTATGAATCACGTTTTAATTAAAATTCTATATTTGAATATCATATTATTATACAGGGTGTCTCCTCTAATTTAATCATTTAAAATATTTTCGTTATTTTTAATGATACGAGAAAATACCAAAGAAAAAAGTTTGATTCGAAAGGGCGCATATTATAAGCAAAAAATTTTTTTCAAGATCATATTTTTCGAAACTTCACTTTTGATGACAAAGTCATCACTCGTAAACTATTAATAACTTATAAGTTTTTTATAATCCTTAATACTTTTATGAACAGAATAATGAGATGAATCAATTGATTGAAATAAAAACACTAACGCTTATTTAAAAAATCTATTTTGCATACATACTTTTTTTAAAATAACTATGTATTTTCTTTCCACATTATGAGTTATTTAACATTTTATGTCAATATATGTCAGAATAAGATAAAATATTTTGTAAATTATTGATTTTTTTATTCACTATTTTAATATCATTTTATTCAGAATAATTAGGGGAATGATATTGTGTATAAAAAAAAATCATACAATTCCATTTAAAAAAGTGGAGTTGACCTTAAAGTCTCAAAAAAAAATGATTTTGAGAAACAACTTTCTCCTTTGGTATTTTCTCCTATCATTCAAAACAAGGAGATATTTTAGGGAGATCAAGTTAGAGGACATACCCTGTAGATAACGTATATATTTTATTATGTATTTTCCTTAAATTGCACACTTTTATAATGTGTTTCTAATCTCATAGAGTAATAATATTTTTTAGCTATTCTTTTTTAATTTATTTCTCATATCTTCATAAATTAATGCACTCGCGAGCCGCGGAAAGATCTAAAGGAACTGTTTAATAATTTTCCTTGCGCCACTCAATTCACCCTCTAACGTACCGAGAAAGGGAGAGAGGAAGGAGGAGAGGACTCTGGAGTACAGATACGGTACCGAGAAACGGGACGAAATAAGCCGGCGACGGCAGCTTGGTATTCGAGCACCCCGAGCCCCCTTTCCCAAGACGTCAATTTACTCTTATTGCCTTTTTCATAGCGATATTGCGCCATCAAATTTTTCTGGAAAATCTCCGCTCGCGATATTCGCGTGATTTCGTCCACCGCGTCGTAAATGGTTTTGCGTATGGTCGCCCTATTCATGCTACATGATTATTTATGCAGCCAACTTTGAGGTCAGGTTTGAGACAGCTTGTTACGTTGATGAAAAGCATTATCATCATCTGGGCAAAGTAGGGCTGAATGTCAGGGCCAATGGAATATCTTGCGGTTTTTATTCGCTTTTCGGCTCACGTTTCTACTTCAAGGATATACATTAATGTTACATGCATTTTATATACAATACATAAATTATAAATATGTATTAATAATAAAGTAGAACGGAATTATTCCGTCAGTTTCAATTTTAAAGTAATAAAATTTACGATTGCAAACAATATCTCTTTGCAGTGTACAATTGTTCTTTGAGAATACAAGTACAATTTTTAAATAATCAACGTGTACTGTTCAGAAACATAAACGTTATTGCGAGAAATGGACGAAAAAGCTCCACTTTGCCCTATATTATTAATATTAAGCCTTCAACATTTAAAACTGTGGTTTCGATTAATTATACGGTTTCGATGCCTGTGCTGTAATGGTCGTTCCTGAAACTGCTGATTTATCTTTCGTATATCCTCCACAATGTTAAAGCTATCCGCACATTAGCCTCCTAATCTCCAATCACCCCAAAAGGTCGTGCAGCGAATTTTAGCGAGCAGTAAAGCATTCCTGATCAATAAAGGAGACTAACGGTCGTTGTGCAGCTTAATCTCGCGACTGGCTTTGTGATTGATTCAAGCATATTTCCAACTTTTACGCAGAGCATGATCGATCTCACTCGAAATCCCATCAACAATATAGCCATAATAAACTTGGTTAGCTCTTTACACGAAGAAATTATTGAACTCTTAAGATAGTAATAAAAATCAGAATAAATTGCTTCCCAATTGAATCAAATGCAGACGTTGGCGAATATTTTTTGGTGGTTGATCGCGTTTCGAATTGAACTTTTCAATATCCAATAACATATCCACCTTTGTAGCACAAAGCAATGCGCAATCAGTCAGTCGAAACAAATTCCCTTGCTTATAAACACCGCTTTTTCTTCCCGAATATCCGACTATGTGCGTGAGGGCGGATTCGAACCGTGCAATATGTCGCATAATTCGACCATTCCTCATACTACCTTTATGTGAATTCGAAGGGAACAGACTTCAGCATGTGTAGACACGCATGTATCGCTTGTAGTTTCATAAATACGCGGAATACACACAGCTCCCTTTATACGTAGCTAAAGCGAAGTCACGGAATGTAAAATCGATTCGGAAGATATCAGCATCTTGTTGTTTGACGAGAGGGTAGACGCTTTTCTGGAATTGATGAATGGTTCCGTAAATTGTTGCTATACGCCATTTGTTACGTCAGACAAAATCGACCAGGAAATCTTACAATATTTATTTTCCACCATAATTATTAATATACAAGACGTTCTTGGGTTAAACCGCCAAACTTGAAATATGAATTTAGGGTCTTAAAATAAATAAAATTTTTCTCTAGAAATTTGCTCACAAACGCTTTGTTTAAGAAATATTAACGTCTTAAATTATAAGACAAAGGAATGAAGATAAAGAATAATATCAAAATAACTTTTATGAATAAATCTTATTTATGAAACATAAAATGTATCAAGTATCCATTAATTTGACTTTCATTTATTAAAACGGAATATAATACAAGCATACGAAGAAATTAGAGACGCATAATGTCAGATAGCTACTCGTCTTTTCATCGATAGCTGCAATGCTTGTCTCAAAGCTGAAGGGTATTGTATATATTTTGAATAAAATATTTTATACTTAAATAATTTGAAGGCCATATATATATATATATATATATATATATATATATATATTAGAACAAAATATTTATAATTAAATAACTTAATTATTATAAAAGCAATAAAGGAGATAAAACAATAAAGGAGATTATTTCGAAATTATTCATTCCTCTAATTCTGTAACTCACAGAATATATAGGAATGAATAATGTCGAAATAATCTAGGTTTATCCTCTTTATTGCTTTTATGATAAAGTTAAGTTATGAATTATTAATAAAGTTACAAAACTATGGGAATGAATAATATTGAAATAATTATATTGGAATAATTTAGATTTATCTTTCTCTTATTGCTTTTACAATAATCAAAATTTAATTATTAAACAAAGAAGTCGATATTTCGTTGAACGAAACGTTTGTGAGAAAACTTTTAGAAGAAAATTTGTTTTTAGTTTTTCCTATAAATTTATATTTTACACTCTAAATTTGTAATGAAAATTTTACTGCTAACAAAAGTGAGTAGCAAAGTTGTTTTAAGTATGGATTTTCATTTCGAAGTTAATCTATGTACTCTTACATAAAGGAGTGCTATTTCAATTAATCGAAGTGGTTTAAGCATTAATTGATAATGTATTGCAAGATGCATTGAATGTTATTGCAAGGAGAATTTAGCAACATAGCGCATTGTCGTTTATCATATATTTATCGTTAAATTATATATGTATATACCATTATATCATTAAATCATTATTTTACCATTAGATAGATTAAATTTATAACGTATTAATAATTTTTTCAAAAATTATAATTAAAAATAAGATTAATAAATTGATAGCTCTGTTCAAAATTCGTCTCCGTAAGCTTTATTATCTGGATTTGAAATAAAATTATTTTGTTATTATTCTAATTTCCAAATTCACTCCTTTTTGGAGAAAATTTTTCACTCCAATGGATTTTTCATTCCCATCTTGCAGTAAAATTCATTGGCGCAATTGTCACTGATGCCTGTATTGAAATTTCAATTTAATGCAGTGAAATTTCATTGCTACAGATTTAGAGTGTAAGTTTAGGAACACCTTATATATTTGACACATGTTTACAGATTTGTTTTTATGTTTATAAAATAGAACACAGCGAAACTTTTTGCTGTTGAAATTGCTGTAGCGAACTTTTTTCAAGAAATTAAGCGTTTTCGCGTATTATATATACTGGCGGTTTGTTGTAACATTCTTTGGAGGCAGTTGAAAGCTCGACCTGCTTTCTCGCGCGGCAATCTCGCGTCTCACAAAGGAAACTTTTGTATTCACGAGTATGATAATGTCCCTCCATAAGCCTTCTTCGCACCTGTGCGAATGTTGCGTCACGAGCTTGTAAACGAGTGAATGTACGTGAGTACCTGAGGGATACACGAAGCTTCAAAAATACTACGTCGGCAAGCTGGTTTCAAGATCGTGCAAAGATTCAGGAATAATTTTACATATTTCAGCGCAGCTTGCTGCGACGACGATGAACAACAAAGAAGCTTACCTGTAGTCTATGTTGAGGCGAGCGATGTATGCGCTTTTATTCGAACGTTACTCCGATAAGATTTATACGATCACGTATTTGGCTTGATATCTATTATCTGTCCGCCTTGCATCTTGACAATGTGGTAAGCGGAATCTACAATGTGTTCGCACTTAGGTCATATATGTTCTTGTCAAGCTTGTCAGTCTGACAAATCGATTATATACACTTCATTTGAGATGTAGCTACACAATGAAATTTTAGATTTTACACAATTTTAGATTAATTTTATATTAACGTTTTTGCTTTTAATTCTTTGGCAAATATTTTGAAACTATTGACGTCAATAAAAGTCTAAATTTTACAACGTGTAAAGAAAGAGAAATATTGATAAACAAATCTACATGGAAAAAAAGTAAATTGAGTGATACAGCAAATACCTGTAACTTATTACGCGAATTCAATATAACTAAAAAGATTTGATGGTTTAACATTAAATGCTAATGTTATTCAGCTGTCAACTTTGCTACTTTAACATAGAAAATTGACTCTTTGTATATTACAATTGTAGATTTGTTGAATCAAAATTGAAATTTTCAGCTGTTTTTTTTTCGTGTATATAAGTTTTATAGATTCAAGAGCTATTAGATTGACGACCAGTAATCCAAAAATACTGACATTCCACTATTTTCACTGTAAAAAGTGTAGTGTTTAAAGTGTTTACGTTTAAAATATTTTTGCAAAACAAACGTTCAATAATAAAAGATATTTTAAACGAGTGTTTAATGTTTTAAATCCATTCTAGTGTTTTGTTTATTGAAAAAATTTTAAACTAAAACATTTTGTTTAAAAACTGGAGACAGAAGAAAACATTTTAATATCTTGAAATTAAACACACATGACATTACACTTCTTTTACAAATGTTTATAAAGAGAAAAAGTTCATAAAGAAGAAAATTAATAGAAAATTCTGCGAATCGATAAGATTAGAAAGTCTAGGATATAAGCTGCTTGATGTCGCAGCGCCTACAAACTTGGCGCCACATTTCAAAGCCGAGGATGAAGTCTTGCCAGTAGAGAGCTCCGTTGTCGGGGGCGCGAAGTCGGGGATGCAATCGATTGCGATATATCGCAAGCATCCTCGGTGCCGGGAGGGTGGCGGCGCTTGCGCCCCGGCAAACTCGTGCGGATTGGCCGGCGATGATGTCATACGGTGCTCCCCTAGGTCTCTGATATCATCTGCGGGCTTTTCTGCAGTCCACACCGACCACTCGAGCGGCGTAGCCGTGCCATCGGAGATATTGCCACCTGTGCTTAACATTCACGCAGTGCTATCCGATCTGCGCCGGCCACGAGCCCTGAGTCTGAAGCCCCGTGGCTGCATCCAGCCGGCAGAGAGGTGAGTCCATTTCAGCTACCTTCCGAGATCGTGCTGCTCTTCTCTGTACATTCCCAGACCGAGCTAACGATGCGACGTTTCGTCACCGCACGTACACACCACGACCTATCGGTGTAAACATACGTTCATCTTCCATATCTCTGATCGTATTTCGTTTGATTGACTCAAATTCAATTTTGATCTTCGAGCAGAATTCGAATTATGAATCAACTGTGAGATGCTGGTAATTTTGATCATATCTCGATAAGTGATTTTAAAAAAATTTTTTCCGGGGCCGAAAAGGTTTTACACATTGCTTTCAGAAAATTATAAATTTTTTTAGAGCTACAACGCTATCTATCGCTAGCTTCTACGGTGAAAGCAGCATTCGCGAACACGTGGATGTAGTGGTGCAGTTCTGTTAGAAGAGCGTTTATTTTTGCCGAGGAATTTGCTTGGAAATAATTTTGATGAGTATTCTCTCTTCTCTCTCTCTTTCTGCAACATTGATGAAATTATTAATTTGCTTCGTTAGGAAGCTGCATAGTTCGATAATCTTTAAATAGTATTAGACTGACGTCGAGACATTTCATATTCTTTTTCTTATGTAAATTGATTATAACTTTTTCTTAAACACGACAGAAACATTATATATAAATATGTATTTATATATAAAATAATCAATATCTTTCGTTTGTTAAATTTCATGAAAATCGCCGATTTGCATTGTCACAAAATTTACCTTGTTCGCTCCAGTTCGCATTGTTAAAAATGTGAGCTGATCCTAGATTGAACAATCTTTATTCTCGAAAATGTTGTTAACCACTGGTAAAACAGTGTACGCTGATGAATGTTGAACAAACTCGGATCTCGAGGGGATAATTGCGTTGGCGTGTTACTACAATGCATCCCAGAACGCTAGCTGCGTTCCACTGAAACGTCAATGAGAGTTTGTACGAATATATAGAACAACGATCTACAGAGTTCAACTTCCTCAGTTTTGTGCTCACACGAGCAACTTTGAAGCCTGTTTGCGAGATGTTGCACACTGGCAGGAAACTGCGGTGAGACACCGCATTTATGATTCTCTGTAAATATAGAATGTGTGCACACATCTATGATATGTCGAATTGCCAGTTTTGTGCAAACATTATTCTGAAAAGATTTTCTTTCTTTTTTTTCTGCTCTGTCTCTCATATATCGTTTCACAAAATTATTTATTTACATACCGTGATATAAAGAGAATCCATTTCAATGAACATGACAAAATTAATCGCATATTGTGTAAATAATATATATTTATCAAGTAAAGACAAATACGTTTTTTTTTTAAATACGTTTTAAAAGAAAGAAAAAAAATGATTTAAACAAAGAAAATATTAGAAGGAAATATTTTAATTTTAGGCACAAATAGTGACAATTGATTGTTACAAATAATGTTTATGTTTTTTATAATAATAATTAAAATATCATTTTTATATTATTAAATAAAGAAAAGTATGTTTTTAAAGTTAAAATGAAGTAATATTATATTTGCACGCATTTTATAATTACTTTATGATAATATCTTTTTTAAATATAGATTTTTTTATTTGTTAATAAATTGTCATTGCGCTTGAAATATTATATACTGTGTCCAGAGAAAAACGTAAAAAGTAAAAAAAAATTTCACTGCCTTACTGTAAAAAAAAGTATTTAATTTTAAAATATTAAAATGTTTTATTCTTGTCTCTACCTCTGAAGATATTTTAATTTAACCTTTTTCAAAACACTATGTGTTTGGATTTAAAACACTGCATTTTTTACTTTAAATGTTTAAAAAGAAGAGACAAGAATAAAACGTTTTATTGTCTCAAATTTAAATATTTCTTTTTTGAGTGTATACAGACATATACATGAATTCTATTGGCATATATGTGTGTGTGTGTGTGTGTGTGTGTGTGTGTGTGTGTGTGTGTGTGTGTGTGGTGGTCGTCTATTAGTGGTACGTGTAGTGTCTACGTCGTCGTACTAACTTACTTCGCTACTTATAGTAGTTAGTAGTTGTTCGTACGTACACCTACCGTACCGTTACCTTAG
>NW_012130067.1:4987456-4988510 GCF_000143395.1 Atta cephalotes | reverse complement strand
TATATGTGTGTGTGTGTGTGTGTGTGTGTGTGTGTGTGTGTGTGTGTGTGTGTGTGTGGGGTCTCATTTGAGCGTATCGATTGCATCGTGCAAAACTTTCTGCATTCAGATTAGAGTTGCTTAGCACTCAACGTTCCATTTGGCAAACAATGAAACTTTGAGCTCTTGTATCAAGTAACAGTATAGATTCGTGCTTGCAAACCGTAGTTCAACCGATCCGAAACTGAAACGTGTCAAATTGGAATCAAAGTTTTGTTTTCTTACTTATTTCTAATTTCATGTTTGCAACATATTATATATATAAGATATATATGTATCACATTAATTTATATATCTATATGCAATGCACACCCATCTAAATCTGTAATAGCAAATTGCGCAATCCCTAATCTTAACATTTGTGCTTGTGTTAGAAAGAAAACGCAATATTGAATGAATTATTGAATCGCATTAGCATTTCTTTTTAATTCGCTCTGGATTTCTCACAAAAATTTAATATTAGCCGATTTAATACTAGCCAGTTTAATACTGACAAATAGTAATTAATTATTTATGATTAATTTAAGTATTAAAAGCATTGCTGTTTTTTTTATTATTACTGCTTTTATTATTCCAAATACGTAATTAATTACTTTTTTCAATAATAAATATACTTGTCAGTATTAAATTAATTGGCCAATGTTAGATTTCTGTAAAGGATGAGATAGATATACAGACAAAGGCGTTCATTGATATTCCAAGCTCTCTAAGAAATAATAATTGACAACAAAAAGGAAAGAGAATTAAAAAGATGGCAACACAGAATAAAATATGTACAACCAAACAAAACAAATTAATAATAATAACGAAAATTAATAATAATAATAATAATAATGAAAAAAAACAATGATAAGAAGGAATGAATTAAAGTCAAAATAAACGTAAGAAAAACAAGAGAAGATAATGATAATAAAGATCTAGAAGGAAAGAAAATTACAGAGAGAGAGAGAGAGAGAGAGAGAGAGAGAGAGAGAGAGAGAGAGAGAGAGAGAGAGAGAGAGAGAGAGAGAGAGAG
>NW_012130067.1:4978967-4987345 GCF_000143395.1 Atta cephalotes | reverse complement strand
AGANANGNAGAGAGAGAGAGAGATCGGTGTAAATCAAATTACCTCACTTTTTTTAAACTAATAATGATAATTTCATATATAGGAATGCATAGTCTATATCCCTATTATGTTTACAATTGAAACGTTATTGTCTTCACATGAATAGTTGGTAATTAGGTAATTCGGTCATGTAGTTACAGAAATGCACGCTTTGTTTCAGCGAAGCCGCGAAAGTTTGAAAGAGTAAAATAATGTTACATATTTCAATGCAATGACATGAAATGGTATTATCATCTTCTCTTTGTGTTGGGTAATCTATTGATGTGTTTTCGAGTGAAGTTAGCTCTAAGCATAATTTCTTTTCCAAAAAAACTTACATGACACAACTGTTGTTGCGAAAGCGAAATGACATAAATTCTGCAAATTTTTATTATTATTATTTTAACTTTCTATGTTTTTAAACTTGCTCTTACGCAAATTATAAAATATTACATTATTTTTACATATCCAGTGCAAGAATTTTAATCGCCTACGATCTATTAAACTGTAAAAGGAATTTTAAGATATTGTTGGAAAATGTGCTTTTCTCATAGCATCTCAAATATTACCATATAGCGTGCAATTACGTGTATCGCAAATTCCAATATTGAAGTTCCATTTATAATATGGCGAATCTTAAATATGATCACTATCGATTTGAACGTCATAAAATATTGGAAAATGGGATATCATGACATGATTGATGAGTTATCTTTTTCACCGATTTTGTATTTACAATTGATTAATTTTATTTATATGATTAACTTTATACAATTGATTAACTTTATGATTAACTTCATGATTTTATTGAATTTTATTTATTCTTTCACAACTGAGCAAAGAAAATTGCAAGATCTATAATTTAATTAAAAATAATTAATTCTAACAAATTAAACTTTAGAAAAAAAGACGACAACATTTATGTAATTGCCTGAAAAACAAAACTTTTAAATACTTTGATTTTTAAAATTTATTCTATTTTTCGTAGATTGTTTATTAATTTTCAATTGATTTTTCATTATAAAAAATTGCAAGTATTTATAATTCAGTTGGAAATAATTAGCTTCTGACAAATTAAATTCTTTCGAAGAGAAGAGAGACATAATTTATATTTTAATGCTTAATATAATTAATATTTAAAAATATCTCGATTTTTTAAGTTTTAATTGCTAAGGATAAGTCATAATTCGTATTTTTCGCATTTTCGCCAAACAAAAATTCGTTCGTGCATTGAATAAAAAAAAGTTGTGGCTAAAAAGACATCCGATGGTCTTGGAATACACTGTGCATGTCAGATCCTTTATACATCGACGGTGAAGGTTTGCACCATGGGAATTGCGCGATCCTTGACTAGCCTAGTACCGGGACATATTTATAGTGCATGGGGTTTGCGTTCAGGAAAGGCGACGGAATGGCGAAAAAGAATATTTGTACGACACACGTATATACACGGATATACGTGAACATAACGCGAATAACGTTACAGTCAACTTTTACCCTTGGCACGCGAAAGCGCCCTTGTTGCATTTCGGGAATGCCATTCTCCTCCTCCTTCTTTTCATGGCGATTCGTTTTAACTTGTGCTTTCCTTTTGTGCATGGTGCCTCTCTGCGGCACACGTTTTTGCGGCTTGCTGCCAGCCTCCCTAAATTCGTTCACGAACTTTTGAGCGCTCGAGCGTTAAAAAATTCGTAATGCCTCTTGAAAATTGCGCTTTTTTCCTTTTTTTTCACGTTGTTATCTGAAATCGGGTAGGCGGACTGAAAGGGTTCGTATTTACCCTCCCTCCCCCCTATGCTTCATGAGTTTCGATGGGATATAGAACTTGCAATTCTATTCGGCAATGCAGATACAACACTGAATGCTGTAAAATGTAATTTTTGCGAAACCGATGGACAGATAATCCCTTCGAGACTTTTAGATATATGTACATGTTTACACGCGCGCAACAAGATATATCAAAAGAGAGACAGCTTCTGTTATTTATATTTCGTAAATTATACATATTATACTCTTCACATATCATCACATCCCTATTTCACGTTTGTCCTTCAAATGTGGATCTAGAAGATAAGAATAAGTATTAAGAAATAATTGCGTCCTTAAGACGACAAATGAGGGATGAAGTAGGAGAGTTTAATGTATTATCTCTTAACAATGATCGATTTGAACGAAGCAAGTATGAAAAAAAGAGATAGATGAGATGAATATAGAATCAAGGAAAAAGAACAAAGGAAAAAATGTGAATGAAAGCAAAAGGGATTGCTGTGGTAGCCAAGTCTTTCTAGCCAATCAGAAACGCAAACATCGGAGCGCGAGGGATAAAGAATTTTTTTTCTTCATGTCGTTGTCCAATGTTCCAGTTATCAAAGTCGTTATCCTTATTACATCCTTTCCTCGTTGTACTTCTGTCTTCTCCCCGCTCTTCCCGTTTCCAATCCTCGCAGTGCGGAAAGTTGCTCGGAACTTCAGAGATTCGTCAAATCTTTATACGATGTGGCTCAATTTGGCATGATTCCAAACTTGTCCCAGTAGCTTGTCGATCCTTTTTCTAGCTTTTAAATATAAACGATAGGAATAAAAATAATTGAGTTCATTAATCGAATTCATAAAAACTCATAAAATTGATTTAAAATAATAAAATTAATGGATTCCTTATGTCTAACAACAAGTAGTAATAACGAGGCAATAGGAGTCATTTAGTAGTTGCGCAAAGTGTTAAATATTAAAATTTACTACATTAAACCCTATATTACATTAACTTAAAAAACGTGGTCCGAACGTATCGGCATAAGAACTGTAATGGTCAACAATTTTTTCAAGGAAGACTCTCACTCTCATTACAGACGTAATCACGAAATATGCAACGATGCAACCTATATTTTCTGTCATCATTTCTGTTGAAGATGGCCCAAATATGAACTGAAACTGTTTCCAAGTTTTTTTAAGTTAATATAACATACTCTCTAAATCTAAATCAGTGGATAATCTATTATACTAATATTAATGCCACTGATAATGAGTGAATGAAATGTGAGATCTAATGCTTATTATATGATCTAACTAACTTTAGTGTGCATAAATTCAGAGAGGGAATATAGTATTAAAAGATTGAAATTAACATGCAAATATCAGTATTTTAATTATATAAATATAATCAGCTCAAAAACATTCTTCCTTTTTTATTGAATTCGCTGATTATTCAATGTCAAATATGCCATTGGGTAATTAGTGACTATCCACTGATTCAAATTTAGAGAGTAGTATTTAATGTAGTAAATTTTAATATTTGACATTTTGTGCAACTATTATACTTCTAGCGATGATTCCGATTACTACTTGTTATTACTACTTATTACTACTTATTGTTATCATAAAAATTCATTTCGCGATATTAATTGAAATACGAAAATGTGTGCGCTTGGAATCTCATTTCAATTTCAAAAAGTGCTTCAATCTTTTCGAAGCATTTTTATTTTATAATAGACTTCTAATAGACTTCCGTGTAAAAGATATCGCGCGTAATAAAAGAATAATCTGCGATATAACACATTCATGATCGATGAAAGATGCACAAGGCTTGATGTAACCTGTCGCGGCTATTATTAGTTATTAATTGCCGCTCTTCTACATCGTTTGCAAAGAAGGATAATGACTGCTAATAGTAAGCGACATGTAACGCCCACGTGTACTTTATTGCGAAACGGCTGAATCAGCTCGCGCTATTTTAGCCGAGATAATCACGCGTGATGTCACCTCTATTGATTTCGGTGGGCGGCAAAGCGACGCAATAAAGTGCGTGAGTCATTGTGTCCCTGAGTGCATTTGCACGGAGAGACCGAGGGATTCGGCGCGAAATCGAAGTCTTATGGGCCAGATCCAGATTGATGTGCTCGCAAGACATCTTTAACGTACCGTGTAATTTGGTTTTTCCTAGCGTCGACGTGCACTCGAATCGATCATCCGAAATTGCTATCGTCCGCTCATGCGAGTTGCATTTCGTTCGAATTCAGTATTCCGATTGATTCGAAATTGAAACATGTATGCTGCATTGCATTGCGCATCCTACAAATAAAGCATGGTATCATTATTTCAATTTAAGACTATGATTGCGAGCCTGTGTTTTATTTGTACTTAGTACTCCGAGACTAATTCGAGACACGCGTTTACACAAGCAAAGTATTATTTTAATTTAGAATCAATATTATCTTTGTTACATTGTTTATTTGTTAGCGTATTGTCTTTTAAACTTTATAAATTGTATACATGGTATCATCGAATGTTTCTCGAATTTTCAACGACTTTGCTTCTTCAACTTGTTTCTTCATAGAAAAAGTTTCATCCGTTCTTCACAACAACACTTTAAAACATCACGTTTCACGTTGAATCAAATCTTTTAAAAAGTTCCGGATTTCTGTAAGAAGTTTTGTTATTGCTGATCGAAGATTTTCTGACGAATATTTTACGATCAAGTAAAGTCTGTCATGGTAATCCTAGTTTTATGTTTTCCGATGAAACAACGAACCATCTGTTCCTTTTATTAAAAAAAAAACTATATGTACTATGAAATTTGTATACAAATATAAGAAGAAATTCGTATAGAAAGTATTATAGTATAGAGAAATGCAGCAGTTCGAGATTTCCACACAGAAAGAGCAATTTTGTTAAAGAATCTAAAAATTTAACTAAATACTGCAGATCTCAAAATAATTTTGCTGGACCACCAAAATAATTAGATAGGACGACAAAATGTGTTGAAATTAGTTGCTAAAATCAAAGCATTGCTCGTCATGCTTAAGATTCCTACAAAATTATTTTGATGGTTCAAAAAAATTATTTTCAGATCTGCGTCTAAGCTAAATTTTTAGATATTTTTTTAGCAAAATTGCTATTTCCATGTAGACAATCAATAAGGCCAGCACAACTATCGTTCAAAATTCGCCTTGAAATTATCGCGCATTGCAGTTGCAGTTGCAGGGTTGAGTAATATTGCTTAGGGCAATGGCTTCTTTACGTTCCGGCTGTTTCGCTTTTACCTTATGGATCGCGTTAAAGCGACCGAAGCATCGTGTGAGTCTCAAAAGCCCCACGTCAAGGGAATTATCGCAAAGACGACTAAGGGAGTAGGCGCGGTTACGGAAGGTTACAGGAAAGGGTAAGGCCCGTAAGAGAGCAAGAAGGTAGATGCGGGTGGTCCAAAGGATAGGAGGGAAGGTTGCACTTATAAATCGCTTAATCGCTGCTTTTCACGGATCAGGAACTCTAAAAAAACTTTTTCTTACCTCCCTCAAGCCACCAACCCATCGTTCGCGGAGTTTCGCATTGAGAATACTTCATGCACACGAAAGGCAATACGGGCTTTCGACAGAGTCGATACGTTTTTCAATAACGCTTGAAAAACATTTGTGTTTTACTGATTCCGGTTCTTTAGGAAAGAGCCGTAAAAAAAATGTTAAGTAATTTCCTTTGTATAATAACTAACAAAGTTATAATTAATATATTTTTTTAGAGTACTTGAATCTCTTCTTGATTGTTGAAAAGTGCATAATTATATATTTGCTTAAAATGAAGTTGTTTATTTTCACATAAATATTTATTTATTTGATTTATTATTGTTATATTTAATAGAAATATATGGAATTATGAAGCAAGAAAAAGTTATAAAATGAAAAATTTGTTTAATTTGAATATACAAAAATCGTGGAAAAATAATTTTTGCAAATACATATTTATGTAAATTTTCTTTCTAATCTGAATCAGTGGATAGTCATTAATTACTCAATGGCATACTTGGCACTGGATAATTAGTGAAATTTAATTAAAAAAGAAGGAATATTAGAGAAGGAATATTAGAGATTATATAAATTAAAATTGATATTTGCACATTAATGTCAATCTTCCAATATCACATTTATTGAATTTATGTATTAAAACAAGGTTTATTAGATCGCATAATAAAGATTAGATAGGGATCTCGCATTTCATTCACTAATTACTAGGCATACTTGGCACTGATATTAATAATTATCCATTGATTCAGATTTAGAGAGTTGGTATTAAAAGTTTCAGTAACAAAAATTTAGAACTTCTAACTGTGAAAGAGAAGAAATAGTCTGATAATTTTAAATGTCAACACTTTTTGAAAATACGTCCGTTTCTTTTGTTAAAAGCAGATTAAAATTTATAACATCTTTTTAATTGTCAAGACATATATATTTTTTTATTATTTGAATTATACTTAAATTATACATCAACCTTTTCATAATATCATATTAGTTTTTATGATTACATTTTTATCGCTTCGTCAAATATATATATCACAAAAAAGATTGACATGCTAAAAAAAAGCCAAGAAAAACCTGAAACGTCGCGATAGCTGCTGTAGTGCAGAAAAACGATTGCGCTTGGTTGACTCGGATAACGTGTACCCGCCATTCTGTTTCCGTCAATGAATCCTGTAACCTGACAGCACCCTCGGATTGTACGAGATATTACTGATGATAATTGAGGATACGAGATTTCATGGACGTAATGATCATCCAATGACGACTGTCAGTGTATTATTCCGTTCCGTGGCCATATTGGCGTTTTGATCCGATTAAATTATAACATTATGGTGCATACTTATGCGCGAATGCGCACTGATCAAGAGCGGCACGTCACAAAGAATCGACCACTGACGTTAAAATTACGATAGTTTTTCCTGTTTTTTCCGTAATCTTTTTTCCGCCAATGATTTCCGATAGGCAGCTATATGCGAACGTGTGACGTCAATACGTCTGTCAATACATATCGTACAATACGCAATCATAGCTCCTGTTTCTGATCATGTGCCGGATCCAGGTTCAAGTCCGTTGAACAGCTTGTACAAAAGGGTATGCACACACACACTCGTTCGCGTATACCTGTCCACGTGCACATCGGCAACCGACAAAGATTAAAGTGATCTCCGACATCGATTGCACTCGCGATTAATGCCCTGTCTGCCTCAGCCTCGCCTTTTTGTTTATCCCTGAAAAGCACGATTCCGCATTATCGACGTGCACATCCCTTCGTCCTCTCCTCGACCCCCATTTCTCATTATTCCGCGAGTGGGTGTTACTTTTTTTCGCGTCGCAGGGAGAATGTTTTTTACATACCAGCATTTCCAATAATTTATCAGACTTTCGTTTTCGCATCTTTTTAATGGTGACTTTCCGATTCGCGCACTACAGCTTCATTCGATATCAATTTTTCGCGCCGTATACTATATTGCGGAAAATATTATAAAATTACTCGTAACATCGCAAAAATTTCAATAATAAATTATTGAACATAAAAAAATCCTAATTGAAAGCAGAGAGCTTGCTCGGGTCCCCGCAATCCGCTGTAATTTCACCGCACTGTAATTGTGATGCATTTGGATGCGTCGGGAGATATGATACGTTAATTTATTGACTCACGTAGCGGAATGAAGCTTTCACTGTCAAATTACACAAATTCGTGGAACATCTCTCCTTTAATGCGAGAGTTGTATTTCAAACTCATTAAACTAATAAATTTAATCTATTTATTTCAATTATTTTTTCTATTTTTATTCTTTTTGAATGATTTGATATAATTTTAATATTAAACATTTAGAAGTAGCGAAATAATGATGCGAATAAGGAAAGCGCGCAGATTCTCTGCGTAATATCCATCACAGATTTCTCCATGACAATCCGTTATCAATCTTGCTAATGTCGCGGTTTCCCCCTTCTGATTATCATACCGTTGCCCCAATGTTGCATTGCAATGAAGCGAAATCGTGAATAACGCCCAGGTATTTGTTCCTTTGGGAAGGGAAGCACGGGAAATCGCGATGCCTCATTTGCCTTCCACCTCACGTTCCATTCTTAAGTCGTTCAGTGCCTTTTGTTCTATTTCAGTATTGTCAAGAGCAGCCTATTAAAGGTGAAAAAAGGACGCGATTCATTTCCCCAAACAAGTAAGCTAGAAGGATAATCGGTCGGTATTCAGAACAATCCTTTTACAACGTAAAGTTTGTACAGTCGAGCTTTGTCATTAAAAAAAAAATTATCACAAATATATATAATTTTTAATATATAATTTTTTATTTAATTTTAATTTTAATGTATTTAATAGAAAATATTTATAATAGAATAACGTAATATGATCCAAATAAGTATACGATTTTGTTTGCGCTGCTAGACTAATGGAGATTAGGGAGCAGATTAGGGAGTAGCTCGTAATGCAAAATGACGAAAGTGACGTGGGTCTTTCTCCTCCTGTCTACAGCCCCATTCTAATTAAGCAGCATCATAAACACACCAAACACATTCATATTCGCGACATTCTCTTTTATATTCTCTCTCTCTCTC
>NW_012130067.1:4957014-4978947 GCF_000143395.1 Atta cephalotes | reverse complement strand
CCTTACCTTAACTTAACGTAACTACGACACTACTACTAAACAACAACCAAACCAACCAACTTACTACTATTACTCGTACTACTTACTTCTTTACTTATTCTCTCTCTCTCTCTCTCTCTCTCTCTCTCTCTCTCTCTCTCTCGATCCCCCCTCTTTTCCTTCTCTCTTTCTACCTCTCTCTTCGTATTTTTATCATCTCCCAACTCAACTCATTCATGCATACCCGAAATGACTGGCACGAGCTATTTCCCAAGAGCTATTTTACAATTGGCCAGTGTCCATAATTGAAGCTGAGGGATCCCATGGAATTGAGTGGTGCTTTAAACGATCGTAAAATCGACTGACGGCGAGCAGGCTTACCTTATATAGATCAATGACACGAGAAGGGAGACTTCCGGCGAATGGAGTATTCGGCAGAATCGAGACAATAGATTTAAGGTGTCCCAGGGAAACCCTATGGATCTTGTATACGCGCGACGTGGTGGTCAATTGCCGCGAGAAACTCGCGTTGCGTCGTCGTCAAGTAGGAAATCGTCCATTCCTTTTTTCCCCCTCACAGTTGAGCTCATCTACCCGAGTGTATTCTGAGGATTTAGCGAGGCTCGCCGAAGTGTTTGCCCCTGCCCGGCAGGAAGGGCAAATTTGCTCAAGGGAACTCGCTGATTATCCGACGAGAGGGTAAAAAGACGCTGAAAGGAGAGCCAAGACGCTTATAAATTGCTGATTAAGAGCGGGTGCTCTTGCTAATCGAGAGTGCGTACGAGTCGCGCACGTGATCTTAAACTACGGTGCTGCAGGTATATCGTTCTTATGGTACAAAGTGAATGTATGAATGGTCATTTGTCTGCTTTCTCTATTTTAACAATTAGAAATAGAGAATTATGCTAGGGACTAAGTGAAATTAACAAGAACGTTGCATTATGTCAGTAGAATCATCAAAGTTTAAGATGAAGTTTCAACGTAAGAGTCTATTAACGCAGGAGAGTACTAATTGTACATGTCTTAATTGTATGTATCTACTCACATCGGTCAGTGCATAGAAATTCTCTAGTGTGAGAAAATATTAGCTCTCTAATCGGTTTTCACTTCGAAATTTCCTTAAATATTATTCGCAGGTTCAGTATTTTAATTGTATTTTAATCTGTGCTTAAAATTTACATAATAGAACTTTTTTATTAAAGGTCAAAATTCGAGGAATAAGATTATGCAATTGAAATTTCTGTAAGGTTATGATAAATATTTATTATAAACAAATTTTCACTTCGTAATTGACGAAAACAGGTCAGATTCATTGGATCCGTAAATATCGATTAGTATTAAATGGATTAATTAATGATGTGGGCAATTAGGACTTTCCCAATTAACGCATTCGTTATTGTCGTAATGGCCACATATACTCGTGCCTATTCGCAGATTTATGTTTCACTTATATTCTTTCTAAATTTTTTCGAAGTGAATCTCACTCCAAAAGAGTGAAATTTCACTCTGAAAGAGTGTACTGAAAGAATTTCTTAAACAAAAATGACAATATTTTCGCACTTTTACAGTGAGATTTCATTCTAAAGAATTTAGAAAATTGATCATGCCATCATGGTGCAAGTGAACTTTTTCCATCACGCGAGAAATAACGAAATTTTCACGGAAAAAGCAGGATATCCACTACACTCGTATGCATGTGGCGAGATATCTTGATTCTCCGTGATAGGTCTCCAATACCCAATATTATACAACTTTTTTCGTCTCCCATTTGACGAAGTATCGACCTTCTGGTCTCGTCAGAGAGCTTAACGATTCATACAAAAGCCTCTTCTCATCGACGATCTTTTACCCTCGCGATGGTCACGATGTATCAACGGCCGTCGATCTTTTTGACTCTATAACTTCCTCGTCGAGGAAATCGATTTTCAACTCACGTTACAATTCCATTCAAACACGATTCTCCCATTCGCAATTTTAGTCCACGGAAATTCGTATTAGCTTCGAACGAACATTTGCGACTCGTCGTGACTTCTATATATTCAAAACTTTGAGTTCCTATGAAAAGAATTAATTCTGCGATAGCATTGTAAATTTAATTGCTTCGTTAATGCGATACATTTTAATGTGGTTATTTGGCATTGAAATGGAGAGAAAGTTATTACTAAAATATCGTTACTTGGCACGTTATTTTTGCTTGTCCGTTCCTTTCGGAATTTTTACATAGAAATCGGGTGCGTCCAGGGATGCAAAACCACGCGTCTGCGACGTGACAAGTTTCCTCTTTTTGACGTAAACATGGCAGGAATCAGCACCGGCGGATATCCTCGTGGTGACGAGACGCGTGGACCGCTCGGATGGAAAATGCCGATGGGGTGACTAGTCGACGTTTTGAATTTTGCTCTCCAGTGACTGCTTTCAAAAACTTTCTCGGTAAAGTAATATACTCTTTGTAATAAAAGAAAAACAGTATGCCACATCAAGTGATTGCTAAAGAAATTGCGACACTTCTTGATATATTGATATAATTCGATATGTGTGCAATATTTTTGTTGTATTGTAATATTATAATTTGTTTATAAATTCAATTCAATTTGATAAAAACGATTAAACAAATTATTTACAATTTTATATTAATTTGCTGAGAAGCTTAATAAAAAATAGTAATAGTAATAATTTTTATTATGAATGTTTTACTGAATGCTGTTATATGGTACAAATGCTAACTTTTCAAAAGTGTCTATTATGCTGCAAATTACAGTTTTACATGTATATTGTGTTTCAAAGAATGATACATTGGAGCAGCCATTTTGACCAGTGCATTTTGTTTAAGACTTAGTTTAGCTTTTATTATTATAGCGATCACTAAGTAAACATGTTGAGTACATTTTGTTTAAGACTTAGTTTAGCTTTTATTATTATAGCGATCACTAAGTAAACATGTTGAGTACATTTAGGGTCGTTCAGCAGATAGTCATAAAACAGTTGCAAAACTGTTGCGTTCTACCGAACGCACAGCCATTACAACTTGTACGACCTACCCAGTTGAAACGCATCACTATGCATTAATAGCACTAGTAATAATTCAACATGTATTTTGGACGAAGATTACCACCTCCATGGCGATTTATGCTCGAATAGCCCTCACCTCACAGTCGCCGAGGGTTTCAATTATGAACTAATTACGTCGTACGTGTACGTGTACGGAGCAATTACCGCGGGCGCGGTGACACATGCCGACTATGTTTCGTCCGCTTTCGATGTTACTCCGTTCTGTTGAATGCGTCGTTAGCCATGCAAGTTGTGCCGTGTACCATATGTGGCGTTAAACATGTTTGAGAGAGGGAGGGATGATTCACTACACGACGCATTGTCTTCCATTCTCTTATGATTTTTGAAAAATAATTTCTCAATCCACCGACGAGCAGCCGGTGCATCTCTTATCGTCACATCAAAAAGTCTCATTGCCAGCAAAACGACGTTCGAATGATTGGGTTCAATAGAGAAACCTAATCAGTGATTCTTAATATAATTAATCTTCGTTTTTAGATCTTTGCTAGATCTAAGTGTAGGAACCAATCATATTAAAGAATCACTGAGCGTACTGATTAGTTTTCTCTGCTAAACGCAGCCATTGGCTCGCTGTTATTGGTGTATTTTTTTAGATCATCCAATCAGCAATTTAGAATACATCAATCTGGAAGAATACAATAGCGGCGAGTGCTCACTCAATTGTTGAGTCCGCTGAACGTAGCCTTTCTCTTTCCGTTATATGGAATATTGCGTTCCAACTGAATCGCATCTCCTGTTTCCACGTCGATAAGCTCACGAAGTTGGTTACAGTCGTGATTGCGCGTATCCGGGAGGGCGGAATTCTCACCTCCTCGATTCTGGATCGAGAAGCACGCGTTTCCTGCAGTTGCAACTCGCATTCCTCGCTTGCCTTAATTAGCTTCCGCCAGATGGAAGGGCGAAGGGTAAGACACAGCCATGTCGTAAAAGCTTTTAAAGCTTCCTAACCATCGAGAGTTAAATCGTTGAGAAATTATTCTCGAGCTCGTAGATGTCACAAGCGAAAGCAAACAACCGCGAATGATTGTCGTGCAAGAAAGAATGAAATGTATTTCAGCATTGAAATCGTTTAAGAGACCGGATTTTCCAAAAGAGAACTTATAGCGTCACTTGTGAGATTACGACGGAATTCACGCTTTGCATTTCAGAATGAAATACGCCTTTGATGTTTGCCGTTTGTATTTAATTTAATAACATTTTTGTATGCGACTTATTGTATGTATATATTTCTTTATGAGTATAAGTAAAAAAAACTTGCCCAAAGTGTGACGTAGTCCATCCATGCTACGTTTCAAACCTTAGATTGCTACCGTAACGCAATGTAATTGTAACATAATTATTTATATATATTTTATTTAATTATAAGTCATTTTAAATCACTCTCTTTTTTCCCTCTCTTTTTTTTAAAAATTCAATTAAGTTGCCATCTGAAGTTTTTTTACTTATAAGTTGGATAAAGAGAAAATATTTCATGATAGCAATTTGAAAAGTTCAAGAATTCATTAAACGAATTTTGTCCAAGGCTCGTTTACCTTAAACTTTATAGCAGTCTCCGTGTACGCTTTGCACGCGTCTCGCCTTATCGACAGACACAGGACACCAGAACTAGGGTGGCACCCGAGGCGAAGAACGATGCGCATGGTTCGTTTTACCGATCTTGCTTTCCTCTTGACATTCGACGCCACCGCACTTTGCGCGTGTGTGACGTATATATGTGAAAAGAAACCGCTCAAGTTTTAAAATTCTACAGATGAACATGATACGAAATCAATGCAGGCCTCCGAATATTTCAGGGAACAACGACCCTTTCGGCGAGATCTGCTTACAGGGTCATGTCAATGTTTACAGATGTGCATGCATACGCGTCTTGGATGTACGTATGCGTTGACTTCTCCAAGATGTATTTCGAATATGACGTCACACTCAGCTCGAATCCTACGTGATCGAAATTCAGATGAGCACCGGGCGTCGAGAACTTCGGGACATTGCGGCCAACATAGCCCGACAGATACCTTGCTTTACCATTTCAGGAACGGATATGACCCTCGGGGGTATATTCGAATCGCATCCTCGTGAATTGCTGAAGGTGCATCAATGTTGTACGAATATCGCCAAACGTGGTGTGTCACATCGTTACTTTACAGCGTCACCGACGCTGTAGAAAACCGATATCGTCACGTCCAAACAGTGTCATAAAAAATATAAAATCACTTTTTTTCTTATTATTAATAAATATTCCTTGTCATTCCGTGAAATCGTATCTGATTAATTATATAAAATGTATTACGCGTTGCTTTTTAGATGATTCAATTAAATCTCTTCTACCTTTTTCACTTTGTATTCATTTACGAGCCTTTGATGTTCGTTCGCTTATCGCAGATTCTTAATCTCGCTTGACCTTTACCCTCGTAGGATTGACGTAAGGTGCGTAGGCTCGTGCCGTGTAATGATAATTCATGGCAAACGTTATTCATACCAGAAGTTCGTCTGAGGTTATCGCGGTAGTTTGCCCTGGGGGCAGTCAGGGAAACGCACCCCTTGTGGACAGCTTTCTCTCTCTCTTTCTCCCTCCCTCCCTTTTCCGCGTAGAGCCGTCCCTGGCCATGCAAAGTGAGCTAGGGGTTGTTAGATTAAACTCCAACCCCTCGCGACGCCCCGGATGCCTCCGACGCCACGACGGGTTAAAAACAGACAGAAAGAGTATGACTCATCCTTCAGCAATGCTACGAACAGCGCGCGAAACTGAACAATAGTCATATGGCACTGCTTTTGCATGATACGAATATTTCTTCGTGACATTGCAAATTAACAATGTTAGCAAAAACTAGATAAAATATTATAACGTTACATAAAGGATTTTTCAAGAATTTTAGTCGAAATGACAAACCTTGCTGCAAGCAGAATTGGGCGAATTGCAACTTGCGTGGCTAGGTCACTGACAAATTTCGGTGTATCAGAGAACAAAGAGACGTTCACGTTGGATATCAAAGGGGTTTCAAGTGGGTCCACAGGGGTCGATTTATTCCACTGCTGGAAGTAAACTGTGCGAATACATTATTACGGAAGGGTTCCTGTCCAATCGACTCGACGATGTCGACACGTTGACAAACTACTTTCATGTCTTCATACGTGTGGCTATCGTGACGTGCGAAATGTGTCAACAGAGGGATCTGTTATCTCGATCTTCATAGTCTTTTTATCGTAGAAGCGTTAAAGATGACAGTGCATTTATATGTAGTATTTTTATTTGTGACTTTCTAAATAAATCTTTTGCAGTGAAAATTGAGTCTTGAAAAAAGAGTGAAAACTTTTTACTTTTAAACAAGAACTGACACATTTTTGAAGTAAGATTTAATTTTTTTGGAGTGAGTTTCACCCCTAAGGAACGAAATCTCATTCCTTTTTTTGGAATAAGACTTCATTCCTTAGTGACTTTCACTCCAAAAGAGCGAAATCTTACTTCAAAAGAATAAAATTTCCTTCTAAAGAATGAAAATCTCATTCTTGTTTAAGAGTGAAAATATTTTCATTTTTTTTCAAGATTGGCTCAATTTTCAGTCTTTTGGAGTGAGATTTCACTTCAAAAGATTTAGAGAGAATATTTTTACAGAGCTCAGTAAAAATAACTGATACAATTTATTTAAAAGAAAAAATATAAAATAAACTCCAGAAATTTATTTAAAATATAAAATCGTAAGAATCGATAAAAACTGAAACGATTTATTTAAAATAAAAAATATAAAATAGATTCTAAAAATTTATTTTAAATATTATATAAGAAATAGAAATCAGAAGAAATTATTTAAAATAATAAGTACTAAATAATTCTTTTATTTTTCTTATATTTAAAATATATTTCAAATAACTTTATTTTAAATACAATCTATCCTGAATATTTATATACATATAGTATATACATATAGTTTGTGATAATAATATTGAATTCAAACCATTAGAGTATTGTTTTTTTTGCAATGTTAAACTATCGCAGATGAAACTATCTCAACTACAAAATCCGTAGGCGACCTACTTCAAATTCTGAACTTTATCTGATGTTAGCGGCTATAAAAAAGTAATGAATTCGCCACGACGATAATGAATATACCTACGACACTGATGTAAAATTTTTGAAATTAATTGATGTTTTTCAAAGAACGCATTTTAAGTAGGTATTTCAAATCTCCCCAGCGTCGCGTCGGTCTTATTCATTCCCATTGGCCCCTCGATTATTTCCATGGAAACGATTTCAACGAAGTCTTTCAACGAAGCATCAATCTCGTTCAAGCACAGTCCTAATACACTGCGCGGTTAATTATTCGCGTCGACAAAGGAGCGGCCGCGAAAACTCGCAGCAAGATCGATAATCTCCGAATCTCACTTATTTTTCGATAATTACCCTTTCTTGACAACGAGGCAAAATGCGCCTGGGAAATAAACAGACGCTTATCTTTTTAATGTCCTAATTACGCGCCAATTAATTCCGGTTAATTTCCAAATCGAAAGGGGATACTCTCCATTTTCTCCATCTTCTAATACTTCCTGTTTGGACGAAAGTGTTTGTTTTCGACCTTACCTTTGTACACAAGATCCATCAGTCGACTAATATTTTCTTTTGTGAGTTAAACTTGAGTAATTAACAAATATTTTGTGAGTCAAACTTGAGTAATAAAGAAATATATTAGATTCAAATATGATTCAATAACGAACTATTAACGTAAAGCGAGAGTTTCTTTTTTAATCTTGAAACATGATAATAGAATTTTCTTCCCTTTTGTGAAAGGTATTAGTGTATGAACGGATGCGATTTGTTCGATTATGTCTTGCGAGATTTTCTTCCTCGGTTTCTGTATCGATCTTATAACTAACTTTTCTTGAGCACCTAATCCTATTTTTGCGTGTATGAAGGGAGGAGATAAAAGTACTCATGGAAAGGAAGGAAAAACTTAGAGGAAGAGCTTCGTGGAGAGTTTCGTGGACGAGCGCACTTTGTACCATATCGTGCGAAGGTCCACTTCGCGTACTCGTTTGAAAATTTTTCCAGGTACTTGCATCCAACTGCTCGTACGATCAGTTGATCGGGGCGTAACGGCCACAAAGTTTTTCTTAGATCGACAATTCGTTATGTTTTTTGTAAGATGCCTCGGAAGATAAATCGTAGCGGAGAGATGAAGAACTGTAGAAAAGTAATGGACGACATTTTTCTATTGCATCACAGTACCGCTTGGAACACGAAGATTCTCTTAGTGTTATGGACGTCATATAATACAATCGCGTGGCGAACGAAGCAAAAAGATGAAATGTGTCTGATAGGAACGGTGCCTGTCCTATTTCGCAAATAACTTTGTCGATGCTGAAGACAGCTTGAAAGAAAAAATTAATACTATGGCGATAAAAGATAATTACTTTTTAATTGATATAGGTATTCGGTATTGCTTTTTTTTAATAAAATGTCTAATGAAAGATTAATGACTTCTTGTTTTTTTGCTTTCTATTGAAAGCGGTCGTTATTGAAAAAATCATTAAAATAAAAAAATTGTTTGCAATTATTAATTATGAAATACTGATCATATGATTTTAAAAAAATTTATGTTATTATAAAAAATTCGTTCCCTTTTACTTCGTGACGGTCACATATCTTCTTTGCGTGATAAAAGTCTCGTCTTCTTTTCAAAGAAGAAAATTGAATGAGGAAAGAAGTCTAATAAATAAGTCAAAATGTTCTACTGTCACGCGCGAAGAAAAATAGCCAAACGCAGCTCAATGGCCGTTCAAAAATAAGCACAACGATTGTTCGCGAGCGAGAATAGAGGCGGAATAAAGCAGGAAGAGGATCAGCGTTGTCCAAAGGCTAGCGGTCTTCTTGAACTGAATTCATTTTTTTCGGGGCAAGATTTTCATTCACGCAAAGGATTTGAACGAGCTCACGGAATATGAAAAAGAAAAAAAAAGAAAGACAGGGGCAGAAGAGAAAACGTTTCTTACGAGACCCTCGCACGCGTCACCCTCCCATTTACATTACAGCATCCAGCACCAGTGCCTTTTCTTCGAATCCCCCTTCTTTCGCAGACGCCCGTATCTCCCGTTCCACTGCCTTTTCGCGGGACTTTGTTCTCTTCGAGAAGCTGAAGATGATATATCAAGAGAGCTTGCAATCTCATTTTGGTTAAGGCAAAAATATCGATACTTCTTCGTAAGGAAATTTTTGCATCTTTCTACCTTTAATGTCATGAAATATTGATATAGAGTACTTCGTGCAAGGTTTTATATATATTTGTTCGATTTAAGATACGTGATTACAAGACGACATTGTGAATGTTTGTAGCTGTCTTGAAGAAGCGGGGATCACCCCTCGTGTTCACATCACATGCATGCACGACTTTTCTCACGATGCCTACGAACGTGCCGAGAAAGACTGGGCTTCTCATTTGAAGAATGAGCTCGAATCGTTGCTGACACTGCTGATGTTACATCACGCGCCCTTTAGTCACGTCCTCGCGAAAGTGTATTCCCTCATTAGGCCCGATTGCGATCCCGAAAGGAAAGCCAGTTCGACTCGTACATCAAACTGTTCTGTGATTAAATGACTGCATTGCTATTTGTTGGCAGTGCATTTGCTGCCTTTCCTGTAATCATACGTGAAGTTTAATCCTTTCCTGTCTGAACTTTGAAGACATAATCAATATTTTTGAAATCTGATAGATAAATTTAAATGTAGAATCTGTAAAAAATAAATAAAATTCAGTTTCTATAATAGTAATATCTCGTTGTTAAAGTTTTTGCAAGTACGAAAGAATTTTTGTTAATTTTTGTACAATTTGAAGCATAAAAGTCGAAGTATAAAAGAAGCATTGAAGTTTAAAAACCCATATTGTTGACATAAAAGGCAAATTATATGATTGACGAAGGATTAATAATTCGTGATTTCTAATGATCGATAATTATAATATCTCGGAACAGACCATGTATGATTTGAATGACGCATATACTTTTTTTTATTGAAGTGTATGACATGCAGAATTGATAATGAAATTCCTTTGCTGAAGATGATGTAAGGGTACTGACTTACAATTAACTGTCTTAAGTATTAAGTAAAGGACGGCCGATGAGCGGCACGAAATGAAACGGTTGGGATCGTTGTGAGGCAAAAGTTTTAATTACGTTGGACAGCGGGCAACTTGTTACTCAGAAGTCTGGCTACTATCTGAATGCAATTATGTGGCCTTTGAAACGCCTAGTGCCTAGTCTTCCCTTATCTTTATTCGATATTGCCCGTTCAACTTGTCCCCGCATTATATCACTTAATACGCCAATCTTAAAGGACGCATTTCTACTTTCTAAAGTTTTACCTATATCTTCTGTGATTTTAATTGAATGACTCCGTGACTTTTAATTAAATTTCCACAAATCGTATTAGCGTGCCGCATAAAAACCGAAACTTTATAATTACTTGATAATGACGCTTGCGTCCCGTAAATGTTTTGTTTTAATTTCAACTAAAGTTTTGATTTTTGTTTGGATGTATCAGCGTTACGCAATACTTAATGATATTAATAACAGTAATTGCTACCTTGACTTTTCTCTTTGAGCTGGACAATTCGTACGCCATTTTCATCGCTCGAATTCCCTCCTTATTTTTCCAATTCGCTCACTTAGCAGAGATCCCTCCCGATCATCGTCGCGTGCCAGAGTTCGATAATAGAATTTGGCTGCCCTTTGCGGAACGCGCCGCGCCATGGACGGTAGATATGCAAATGATTGCCGTGCAGCCTCTGAAGGGTGCATCGAGAGGGATGCCACGAGGAGGGTAACGGTCGTCGGGAATCCGCGAAGTCGGGGAAACTCAATGGCAGTCCTCCCTGCACACCTGGGGGAAGTTTGTGGAGAGATCTATGACACACATGAATCGCAGAATGTTGGATTGTATTTTGAAAATCTGATCGACTGAGCTGATTAATCATAGCTTTAATTCTCAGTTTAGACCATTTTAGATATTTGGATTCTCTAATTATCTATTCTAGTATTATATTTTAATAAAATAGAGCAACTTTCACCCAAAGGAGGATGTTAAAAAGTTAATTTTCGAGATATTCCCCAAACGTCATAAACTTTTTAATAGTTTTATTATATTCAGGAGGTAAAAATTTACAAATTTTTAATATCCTTTTTAATATCCTTTTATATATTTTTTAATATCCTTCTTTTTTTTATCCCTTTCTTTAATATTTTCCTTTGATAATATTAATAGCACACTTATCAAAATTAGGGCAAAAGATGTTTCAAAAAAGTCTCAAAGACGTTTTAAGATGTCTTATATCCTGATTTAAGACATGCGTAGTGTCTATACTGAAAAAAAGATTGGCTAAATATGGCATAGCATTTTTAATTGGTTGCAGCAACCAATTAAAAATGTTACGTTATATTTTACCGTCTAATTTGCTGCAGCAGCCAATCTTTAAAAAAGTTGGATTAAAGTTATCCGAACCGAGTTAAAGTTACTATTTTATTTTACAGTAAAATCAAACAAATTTTTAACAACGATTTTCTTACAAATTATAAAAGAAAATTATAAAAGAAAATTATATAAATATTTTAATAAATCGATTGAAAAAGACGTTTAAGATGCTAGGTACAGAATGCAAGCACTTATTTCTTTGTTCGATACGTCGATGTGCAAACATCAGAAATCAGATACTATCTGCGTAATGCCGTTAGAGTGCACTTCTTTAGCGTTCCGATTTCACGGTAGAGCAGCCTATATAAATATCCTGTCTCATATAGGAAAGCGATGGAGGACACTATGGGCACACGGGCGAACGGGTAGCTTCATTAGTGATCTGTCTATCCCGATGTGATGTCGAACCGAAGCGACTCCCTCGGTGCGCTGTATCGCGAATCGCGCGCTTCGCTGGGTTGGCTTGATTTCCTGTGTTTGGTCAAACAGACGACAATGACAGACTCGACTGGCCCCTGTATACATAGGAGGGAGTTACCAAGTTATTTCATTAAGCCGACCGTGCCTGGGCGATAATTATCGTCGAACGACGCCGCGAAATGTTTTTTCCAGATTCTCCGCCGACTGGCAAAATGTATCTTCCGCTGTGTGGTCATTAAAAGCGACATGGAGAAAATATGAGAGCGTTCTTTTGCTATGCGTACGCTTTGTAATAATTGTTAAAATAATAATTGCGCGCGAATGTTGGAATATGTAAAGTTCCTTTTTCATTGTTAATTTTCGCGCGTCTTACATTTGAATTATGTGTCAACAAACCATTATGATAATGATTATTGAATAGATTTTTTTTAATGAAGAGAAATTAATTTAGATGAAGAGAAAAATGAGGTAAGAATTAAGACAAATGAGACACATATTTTCTTAAATACATATCTTTGAGATTTTTATTACGATGATGGTGTTTTCAGTTTACAGAAAAAACGAATTCAGAGAATTTTTCGAATTCCAATATTTGCACGCGCGGGATATGAAAAGATATTATGGTATTCAGAATCTCCCGACGAGAACCCGCGCCACTTCTATTTCGAATATCCCCTACGGATATCTGCTCCTTGTCTGAGGATCCACCTGAAGATCCGATACAGGAGATATTTACACGCAATTTGGGAATATTTGCCGCGGGAGTATTTCGCTTCTATCGAGTTCCACGAATGATGGGGTGATTTCTCACGAGCCGTCGGATTTCCGCAAAATATTCTCCTCACCTTGCTGATTATTAATCATGATCGCCTTTTTCATATCACGATAACAGTGTGATGTTATTAATAGAAATCAATGAATTATTGAAATACAATTAGAGATAATTATGTGTCAAAATACAAAAAAAAATTTTTTTTAATATTTAAATATCTACGTAAATTAAAATTAAAATTTGCGCCATTTATTTTTCACGCTATTAAGTAATTACAGGTATTAAGTAATTACAAAGCCGCCCTTTGCTTCCGTGCAAAATTATGATAATATCGCGATGAGTAGTTCCATTTTCAACATTTCTTTCTACTGTTTTTTAATTATCTTATATCCTAGTTATGTGTCTGACGCAAGAAAAGTTACAGCTTAATCCAAGTTTCGGATAGAACGTTTTCGCACTCCACTCAGTCTGACACTTTAATTCTGCGAGATTGCCTTCTCACGCGACCGAGACACGACCTTATCGACTCTTCGTTTTCTCGAGGTCGATTAGAACGAAGACAAGAGACGATGTGCATTTTGGCGAATTGCTCGTGTTCGAAGACCGAATGCCTGTCTCCCGCTTTCCACCCGCTTCAGTCGTGCCTGACACAAGTTACAAACTAGCTACCACGACGGAGTCGTCCAATCCAATCTCGTCCACGACGTAATTCAGTAAACCAGTTAGAGGCTCAGGGTGGCTGCGTGTCCATTTCCATTCTCATCGTTTTCGAAATTTTCGTGCTCGTCGGGCAGTTACGAGCGATGGAGATGAGAGCAAGTGAGAAAGAGAGAGAGAGAGAGAGAGACATTCGATCCTTTTGGCGGTCCACCGCACGCAAGACGGGAAACAGCGAAGCCCCTTTGCTAATTCTACGGCCAATTATGTCCCGCCGTCGCGTGGTTTTACTCCTATCTGAATATGCTCTCAGAACCACTGCATATCACCCCCTCAGGGGTTACAGCCGAATTGTCGTTTAAATTGTTCCAGTGACATCACATTTCCTTTGAGACTCGCTCTTTTCCCTCACCTTTCAGGAATTCACTTTATCATCCTATATTTTATAATTTCTATATTCAATTTACATGAATTTAATTAAATTAAATATAACAATTTAATTAAATATCTAGCAAAATGTACTAGATTAAATTTTTTCATAAATTAAATGGTACTCAGCTTCTGTGTCTCTAGATTACTCGATATGAAAATACTTAAATAAGTAATAAGTTTTAATAACGTTTTATTATTTATAATGAGAGTTTGAGAAAGCTCTTGGTATAACAGCTACCAGAAGCTTAAATGAAGCCAAACGATAATGGGCCCTTCACGAGGATTCTTCTCAATGTCATTAGTGACTTCTTTTTTTCATAGCTCTTTCGCTTCTCCCCTTAAATCCTTTAATCTTTAATCCGACGATCCTGCACGTGCTCCCGTGATTCCATTCGCTACCGGACAACGGTTAGAGACAGAGGTGGAGATCCATACACGTACATATATGTACGCGTATATATACTATATATACGTGTAGCCGCGCAGCCAGACAGTAGCTTGGCGATGGTTAGAGGGTGGTTTTAGGGGCTGAATGCACGAGGGGTTCCCAGTTCTCTGTTCCACGGATGCTCACAAACTGGCCGGAACTAAATACTGGAACAAAAGGCGTGCCAACGGTGGCGAGAATTAAAAATCATCTACGAGAGGAGTGCGCCAAGTCGTAGTTGGTCATAAATTATTGTCCGCGATAAATTCGTTGAAAAAAATGCGAATGGACATACTATCTTCTACTTCTCTCCTTTGCCTTGAATTCTCGTCACGGACAAAAAAGTACAGAAATGTAGACCGAATACAGATAAGATCTATTTGCATGTTCATTACATTCTGAGGATACTGACAAAAATATTCTTCTAGAACGAAAGCGAAACGGACGGAAATAAAGTACTGTCCCCGTACGTTTTCTTGCTTCTACTTGCAAAATATTTTTAATGCTTGATTTTATGAAACATAAAGTTAAGTCTCAAGGAGGATTTAAGGACAGTGAATGGTCTTTGGCTAATTAGAGTGTAAAGCTTTCATGATTATAGCTTGAGAATGGGATTGCAGTATTCCAATAAGTCAATAAATTTTTCTACCATACACTTCCATTTCTTATTATAAAAGCATAAATAGAATGCAGGCTATTATGCATCCGTTACGTCATACAACAATAACCTTGTAAAACGAGATTATTTGTTAATTTATTCCGACGTTACATTAGTATTATACAGAAAATTAAATTTATGCAGGTACTTTGTCGCTTAATTTCTCATTACTTCAATTACTATTTGCGTAGCACGGACGTTTCGCTAACGAAACATTCATTTCCTAAAAGCTTTCTTGCGATGTTCGTTTTTGCAGGTAACGGTCTGACGTGTGCCCAGTAATTATTTCACGAATTTGTTGATTTAACAATGTAATTGTCATTAATATTATTATTATTACGTGCAGAGCTTTTATTTGTGAGGAAATGTTTACGTTATTTTTCTCCTCATTCAATAATGGCCACGTCATTTCGCGAAGACTTCGGAATTTGTAACATCGTGTTAGCAATTTTTCTAAGACCATATTTTAACATTTTTATGGGCATTGATTCCGCGCACCCTCAGCTGCTGACTGGAAGGAACGAGGCTGTAGGGCAGGTTTTATTTCTCAACTTAGCAACGTTGTATCGCGCGCGGGAAGAGATCACAGCTTCGAACGGAGCGGCTTTATTCAAAGGACTGCCATTTTTCTCTTTCCTCACCGTTTCCTCCCTTCATCGAAATCGCGGACCGGTCGAATTTGCATGAAACGTCTCGCGACATCGCGAGTGTTGCCACGACTGATAAGTATGCGACTTAAGACGGATCTTATTTAGGGCACAATTTTATTTACATTTATGATACAAAAATTTCGTAAATGAGATACTAAAAAATCGATGCTTAATTTTGTAAAAATATAAAACACTGACAGTTGGCTTATTCTTATCTAAATATATATGAGGATTGCGTGCGTAATCCACGCATGTTTATCAAAGCTAATTATTAATGTATGAGTATTTAATCGTAGACTTTCCACTGATAACAATATTACATTGCTGCTATTTAATAAAATTGAATGAGCTTATAAAATCTTCTCTCTCTCTTCCTTCAAGTTAAATAATTAAATTCTAAAAATAAAATATAAAAACTCGAAAAAGCTGTTTATAAGAATACTAAACTATGTTACAATTATAATTAATATCTTACAATTGATAATGGAGTAATTATTTTTAATGTTTATTCTTCATGCCAGAAAAATTCCACGTCAAATTTCAATTTTTTGACAAATATATTGGCAGTTTAAATTCTGAAAGACGAGTAGGTCGTGTTCATGAATCGTTGATGATGTGGTCTCTCGTTGAGACATGATCGCATTTCCTTCACGACGTTATTTGTACGCTGTAAAACTCGCGTGAGGAAAAATGGCGTGTATTTATTTAGGATACGTTTCGTCGAGAGTTTTGTATAGGTGCTCGACTTCCCCCAGATGCTATTTCTCTTTCGTTTGTATTTCCTTCTACACACGGCTTTTGCGTCTGTTGATCTTTTTTTTTCCTGTGCGGTTTTAGCCTACAACGTATTCCCGTTCTTTATCCTACTCACCGGTTGTTACTCCATACCGACAACACCTCCAGCGTTCTTCTTTATTTCCATTAGGGTGCTCCAAGCCATTTGTTATGATCCTACGAATCCACGGCGGTAAGAGATGTACCTACCAAGAATAATCCCTCACTCACTTAAATTATTCCTTCGATGCCCTTTAACATAGACGCAAGCTCGAGACTTCTCATTCACTTTGCTCTGTGCCTTGATATTTTAAGCCAAGGAAGATCTCAATTTTCTAAATTATATATAAATTCACTTGTCTTGAAAGCGAACTTCTTCTAGCAAAAGTTATGCCGTCTTTTTTATTATTCTTCGCATTAATCACGTGTTTATTCGTCTTTCGTTCGCAATTGCATTACTTTCGGAAGATTAATGAGATCATGTTTAAAAATGAAGAAATCTTAATTATTTATATTTTGTTTTACAGATACTTTTACAGATACATTTTAAGAACTTGTATTTTAATTGTGGTTCGTTTATATTGTCAAGTATCTGATTAACCAAATTGCCCAAAGTAGACGAACGAATAAAAAAATCGAGAGATATTGATCGTAAAAACTGGTAACTGTAGCGCGCTTTGACAGTTAAATTAAAAAACGCTCTTTCGCATCAAAAGCCGAAAGTCATCCCTGATGGATAGGGCTTAATAAACTTTCGAGGTATCAACGTATCACTCGCCAGGCACTCGATGGGATTTTATTGTTTCCTTCTATGCCTTTCCGTTTAGCTTGTCAACTCCTTCCTGTCGAATAAAAAATGTGTCTATTGACACTTCAAACGAAAAATTGTCTTTAACGACTTCGTTATTATCAATAACTTCGATCGTTCAGTCAAAAACGCTAAATTATCTTTGGAATCGGATAACCGGATTGTCACTGAGACATGATTTTACAATTTTAAGTAATGTTTCCAAGAATTTCACTAAAATGGTCTGTTCAATCCGCTTTCCATCGAATCCCCATTGATCTCCAGTTTCAAGATCTCAGCCTATCAAAGTTAGAATCTTGAGACAATGGACTCGTCTTTTATTGAATTCTTTCCTCCCACTGCTTCGTGCAAGAGACGAGATGTGTATGTAAATGTAACCTAGGGGACGTAATCCCATGGGAAGGCGAGCCAAGAGGGTTCTCGCCACCGAGAAATGCAGCGGGTGATATTCACCATTATTGGCGGTCGGCGTTCTTATCGTTGGTACACACGCCTTTTGATCACAAAAATAGGATAAAATTGACGAATTGATGAGCTTTTCGATAGCTCGTCTGATCACGCAATCTTATATCTAAATTTATTTCTCAATTTCGCGTTATTATGGACACTAACAGCACTTTGCCAGACTTATCTCGAAATATCTATAAATTTATTTAATAACTTCATACTTATTAAAGCCATATATAATACGCACACTTGTATACCATACACGAAGGTCGACCCATACTCTTCTCACCTGTTCTTTGGCCTTCGCACCTGCTGCAACACAGATACACGAAACACAATATCGCCCCGCTGACGATCACCATGGGAGACCAAGGCAGCAGTGTTCGAGGAAGGTGAAGGGTCGTCCTGTAATAGTCGTCCCTGTGGGACAGTCATGCGGCCTGTATGCCATACTACGAGGAGAGAGAGACGCTCCGTTCTACGGCAATGCGTGCCACATGACGGTGTCCCATAAATAGTCGGCCGGACGCCGGAATTTCCATTATATCGCGTTCCCGTACGTAAGCGCCATAAACAATATCATCGAACTCCGCGCTGAAACGGGATCCCCCATTAGGTGTTCACGTTGCGATATTTATTACTGGTGCGGCACTATTGTGATACGTCGAATTTACGAGGGTTTTTTTTCGCGAAAAATCCACTGAAGTGTTCAAGAGCTGAAAAGAAGTCGTTGAACGAATTGAATCGCAGAACTGAATTCGCCGCTAAAATTACTTCGCAATTTTTACGCGACTTGTCGAAATAAAGTGAATCAGTTTAATTGCAATATAGCAATTAATATTTTAAAAAATATTATTTCATCGAAGTGTCGGAGTTTAAAACTTATGCATTGTTGACGTGCATAATCACGTTATAGTCAAGGTTGCAAGTTTACGGTGACAATTGTTCAGCTGCATTCAATTAACTGGTCTCTCAATGCTCAATCTGTTATCACAATGTACATTCATGTTGTATAAACAAGTAGTGGAGTAGCGTAGATGTGCTGTAATATCTATCGACTTGGTTATTGTACAGCCATAACAGTAACCTTGATTGATGTTTGAGCAAGTATTTGCGAATAGTTGTAAAATTGTGATTTAATGTGTTTATACGAGCGTTTAGATGATATCGTAATGGTTTACTACCAAAGTTAGCTGATATATTTGCGATACATCAAATAAATATAAGTCCTACTAGCGAGACTACTTACGGTAATTACAAAATTTTGTTATCAATTCTTAACGTTCCGTATGAAACTGTGAACATAACAATGATAAAATAATAATAAATCACCCGACAATCAGTAACAAGTATCTTTACACAGAAAGAGCGATTTTTACTGAAATATCTAAAAATTTAGGTATAAATATAGATCTGAAAATAATTTTGTTAAATCATCAAACTAATTACGCACCTTGATGAGCAATGTTGCAAAAAATTTTGACATTTTAGCAATCAGTTTAAACGTTCAACATAATAAATTTTAATATACCAACAAAATTTATTTATTTTTGACTTATATTTATCCCTTATCACAAAAAATTTTTAGAAACTTCAGTAAAATCATTTTTTCAGTATAATATTCAAAAAATTTACTAAAATTATTTTAATCCAGTTTTTGATATGAACTAACAGATTTACAATTGCCTCATGAAATAAAGTTTCAAGGGTAATACGTGGTAGAAAGTTATTGGAGTTATATGTTGCTGCGACCGCAGGTGTTGATGGTCTCCGCAAGCAGCTTAGTCGTTCGCAGCTCGAATATTTCATGAACTCAAGCAAGTCCTTCGTCGCTGCGCCATATGATTCATTCAGGAAAGAGGGTTTCAAACTCGACAGGAGATGATTTCCATTTTGAAAGTGATTAAACATTTGCTATGTATTCTACAACGTTTCCAACCAATAAAGTATATCCTATCTTTTCTTTTTTTTATTAAAAAGCAAGTTATGTCGTATATTGTCATGTATGTTACATCGCTTGCGTAACAAAGTTCGCGTTTTTTTAACAGCTCCTCCATGATTCACGATCGAAGACTGTCGTCTTTGTTAACAAATACGACCAACCCCGGATCCTTTAAGATCGAAAGGGACGAACCATTCCCTTGAGATCAAATCATGGAGGGAACTTGTAATCCAAGCGGTAAGGCGAAATATTCTCCGAACACACTGGCACGTCGAGGGCGGAACCGCCTTAGACAGATATAACAACATGCCTAAAGGACCCTCTACATCTCTCTAAATCTATAGAGATAATTACATATCCATTTTACGTAATGAGGGATTAGGGATTCGTGACAATATTATGTCACTAGGTTTGTGTTAATCTGTTAATAAATTATCACTTTGAAAAATATTAAATAATAAAACACACAAGCAAACAAAATTTAACGTTTGATCTGGAAATTAGATTATGATATTCTTATGTATTATACATCTATGCATTTTGACACTCTGAAACCGTGTAATCGAATTGGATATCTAAATTGCTTCATTATATCACAATTTTTTTCATTAATGGAAAACAGCTCGATTTTTTCAATATTTTTAAAATCATTTATGATTTGATTTTTAATATGCACGCTAAAGTAAAAGAAAAAAAGTGTGTTCAACGATAATATGCAAGCTGATAGATGAAAAATCGAGCTATTTTTTGTTCATAAAAAAGATTGTGATGATGTAATAAAATAATTTTGATGTTCGGTTTCGATTTCAAAGCATCAAAATAAATATAAGAATAATAGGTCTAATGTTTGGATAAAAAAATTTATTTGTGTGTAATTTATTTGTGTGTACTAATAATAAATATATTTTATATATGTGTATTAATAATAACTATATTTTTTTATACATCATGTGACGAATATCAGATCAAAGTATATAAACTTAAAACAGAAACTCTCGTTAATGTTAATAGACGCTTAACGTGATAATTGTATTTCATGAGTCAGACAATGTCTGTTTTCGTAACTAGAACCCTAATCGTAAACTTCGCATCGGATTCGTGTATCCGCATGTATTTCGCACATTCGCATAATCCATAGTGCTGATTCAACATTGGCGGACTTAGCGTGAGTATGCAAACTCACCCTTGGCTGAATTAGCATCACGTGTTGTATGCATATTGTTTCAACTGCACCATCATTGTAGCAACATTGCATCTACTATATGTATTTGATGTACATTCTATTCGATCAGCAAAAACTGAAAATACAGAGTATTTTATAACCAATGTACTAATAGCAATTTTTAATTAAAATACGCTAATATTATTTAATTCTACGTATTACATACATATTCCGTTGGAACCTTTTCTTTTTTTATATTATATCTTTTAAAATAAATTCTGTATTTTACAAATAAGTTACGTATTATTTCTTTTGATTTTATTCAATCGTTGACTCAAAGTAAGATGATTGAAACAATTGCTTACTTTTATTTTTTTAACTTTTTTTTTCTAAAGTGTATTTACATGACGAACCATGATAATCCGTTTCCGGATATAAAATTGAATAAAATAAATCTTCGTACCGGTACTCGATTTACATCGCGCCTGCAGTCAATTTCCGGCAGGCATCCTACTCGATGAATCTGCAAACATACGATATAAATCAACACTGGAAGCGCATGAATTTGAGATTTACATAATTTTATTTTTTATTATTACATAATTTCATATCCATATTATGATTTTCAATCAATTGTAATTTTAATCTTTGTAAAAATATTTTAAATGGAGTTTCATTTTAATTTAATTTTAATTTGCTTTTAAAACTTGCGCTTTTATATAAAAAGTAAATACGAACTGTGTTCTTTCTTTTTTTTAATGAGTTTGTTCATTGTGAAATTTACAATCGCGGATTAAATATGACTCTTTTGAAAATAATTTAAATTTATTATTTTGCTTGTAATTGCTCACAATGTTAGTTCAATATAGTATTTTTTAATTATTTGTGAAGAGTTCGTAAAAATCATTTAATATTCCTCCGCGTTTAATCAATTTTTTTATATCAATAGTAACGGTGTTGATATTCGATCATTACTATTGCTTTCCAGTTGTCTGTCTGGTTCGAAACGTATATATGAAACTACAGACGTATATATGAAAAAAACTTGTTTACTTTTGTCGATTGCATATTTTTCCTATGCATATACGAAATACAGAAAAACATATATCGATGAAAACGAGATAATTTAAGACCAAAATTCTTTATCATTTTGTTCGTAAAATTAATCCCAAAAAGAAATGGTTTAGATGCTGCTCATTTATTGAAACGTTTTGACTCTTTCTCTTTCTCTCTTTCTCTCTCTCTCTCTCTCTCTCTCTCTCTCTCTCTCTCTCTACGTCTCTC
>NW_012130067.1:4943671-4956994 GCF_000143395.1 Atta cephalotes | reverse complement strand
AAAACAAAAGTTAGGTTTAGTTATTGTCTCGTCTCTACTTATTTGTAACGTTACGTTACTCTTCTTCTTCTCTCTTCTTCTCTCTCTCTCTCTCTCTCTCTCTCTCTCTCTCTCTCTCTCTTTCTCTCTCTCTCTCTTTTTCTATCTCTCTGTCTTTCCTATTTCCAGTGCCGCAATCTTTTCTCGAAGGGATGATCAGGACAGCGTTACGGGCCAGTTTAATTTATTTGTCGTCATTATTACGTCGTGATTAAACTCCGGCGAGTCGATTGTTCCACAGCTCCGCCCGACGGGGGTCTAACTTTCGGTTTAATTAAAAAAACGTGATCACTGTTTTCAGATCTCCCATGTCCCTTTAGTCGGGCCGTCTCTTCGCCATCACTAACAAAAACCCTTTCCGACATTTCTAGCAATCAACTGGAAATGTTTTTCAGTCGATGCGTTTTCATTCGGCGAGTATTATCGAACTAAGAGAGTTCTCCTACGTTTAGCAGATTGCTACCACTTCTCAAATACTTATAATCGAATCAATTAAAATTAAATCGCAAATCCTAGTAATTATTTGTTCAGAATATAAGAGAATTAGTAGAATATCAATAGAAAATATTACGTGAAAGGTAGCAAAGCATGTTAGTGAAGCTTCTGGCATTCAGAAATTCTAGAAATCCGTAAAGTGAATAAAAAAAGAAAGAGCGAGAAAAAGAAAAATTTACAGTTAATAATAAAATCTTGGTTGCTAATTATTAATTAATAAATTAAAATAGTTAAAGAATTAGTCCATACTCTGCTGTTTATGAATAATCAATAAAAAATGCATTATTGTCGACGAAAATCCAATTATCAATGGTATCATTGTGTCCGATGGATCTTGGAGAAAACGCGGATTATCTTCTTTGTTCACAGAATAACTTCTTTGATTGTTTATTATACTGGTAAAATAATTAATGTTGTGAAATCGGCGTATTGTAAAAATTGCGAGTTCTGGAAAAACAAGGACGATACTACAAAATACAAAGAGTAGAGTAAATCGCAATTGTCAAATAAATCACGAGGGTAAAATGGAGGTAGATGCTATCATTGAAATGTTTGCATATTCTGAAAATTTACTTGATGTGAAATATGCGTTCTATGTCGGCGATAGAGACAGTAAAACTTTCAAAGGTATCATCGATTCTGAACTGTATGACGACATCGTTTAAAAGAAAAAGTACAAAAATGAATGAATACATGCCTACGCGCTTTAAAAAAGAATCTCAAGAGTTTTGACGGAAAAGAAAAACTAGTAAAAATAATAGATGAACTGACAGTGTATTATAGAGAGGTCTCGCTATAAAAAGAAATCACGAGTTCATAGAAAAAATGAGAAATGCAATTTGGGTTACAATTTTGCACAAAAACGTCGACCAACGAAGAGCTTTAGCACAAGTATTGCCCAACTGGAGAGAAATCATGATGTATTGTGGCAGCAAGCCAAAATCATCGGTACCCTTTCAGATTATCAACACAAACAGCCTGTCCCTCAAGATGTTGTCAAATTTATTTATTTATTTATGAAATTTATTTATGAACTTGAGTAGAAATAATTTGCTGACTCGTTGTTTAGGCACACGCCTAAACACGTTGTTTAGGTTATACGCAGAATAGTAACGATGATTTGAATACTATCGTGCTGTCTTTGGCTCCAAAATCGTTTCAGTGATTATTTTATTTAATTAGATGTTAAATATTTGCACATACATTGCTGTCTGTGTTTTCAATGATGGCTTTAAAAACTTATTAAAAATTATGGAAATCATGAACATAATTATTGGAACAAGCTTTTACAATTTTGCGATGTCAGTTGACGATAACTAAATCAATATCGCAGAGCACAGGATGTCAGACGTTGCCAAAGAGGCCATTTCGATGGCAAAATCGCTCTGACATGAAGCTGAAGAGGATACTTTGAACGCAAATTTACTGTATGGCCTCGGTATTACTGATTAAAAATAGAACTCCAAAATTATCATTTTATAAACAAAAAATTTTATTTGAAACTTTAGTCGTGTTTTTCTTAGAATTGTGTTTAAAAAACGGTAGACACTAGAACTAACACAAAATTAATTCAAATGCTTTGAAATTTTGTTCAATTATCATCAATTGAATTATCTAAAGAAATATCTGTGATTTTTTGTCGATATATACTTTTTTGCGATATATATTTTTTTGTAATCTATACTTTTATATTGAATTTTTACATGAAAATTGAACTTCTTTCACGCATGCATCATTTTTATATTTTTTAATAATTTTTAAATCGGAGAAGTACTTCTTTAGTAAATTTAATGTAGGTTAAAAATAATTAATCAAATTTCTGATATAGCATCCGTTCTGCTGTCCACCGGACATGGATGTCTTCATCAGGCTTTCGAAAGACGTGCTATAGCGTCGCCATTTTATTTGTCAGAAATATAATTATGACACATTTTGTACACTAAGATTAGAATAATAAATAGATTAGAATAATAAAAAGATTTTTTTATATTATGTATAGTTTTTTAGTAATCAATTCCAAAATAAGGATAGGATTTTGAAATTTTCAAGGTGAATTAACTACAAGGTGATTCTTTAGTAAAGTCCGAAAATTTAGGACGTCTTATCAGAGTTCATTCAAAATCACAAATATCTACATAATTTAGACAAAATATTAAAACTATGTGTATTTCTTAATAGTATAAAATATACAATAATAAATCAAGAGTTGCCTCATTTTCATCAAACAAAAACAAGGTTAACTTTTCGACGTTAAATTTGTATACAAGTTTATACGTGTATCTTTCCAGAATGGCCATTGACCTATTATTTTTTTGTGACCATTGTAATTCTTTAAACTATTATAATCTCGTTTTTTAAAAAATGATGATATTTGTTTGTAGTGAGTCGAATTAAGAAACATCTCCAATACGTCTCCTTATTTGTTACTAAATTATACGTTAAAAGTTATATTTTCAACATTTTTTTTTCTCTATCATTTCATCATTGATCTAAAATTTTACACACGTCAAGATCGATAAGTACTTCAACTTCATTAGGTATATAAAAAATTATACATTTTTGGTAACTCGATTTATTAAAAAACTCAAATTTATTTATAGATTATAATTCCGCAATGAGAAGCTGTTTAGTCGATGAACAATTATCTTGTTGACTAAATTAGTATATACAATTAATTTTAAGTCTAACTACACACACTAGTATACATACATGGACAAAGAGTCCATTTATTTGTCTTCGAAAATTAGAGGGATATTCTACAATAAAGTCAACGGGATCGCTAACGAGGTGGACAGCCAGCACCCAATTAGCAATAAACTCAAGCTATTCTAATTCGAGAAACCCTTAAAACTGGAATTAGTTTAGTTCTCGTCCACGAACACTTTATCCATTTCCTATCTTCTCATGTAACCGTAATTCGTTTTTCAAATTATACGAAGGAGAAGAACATCGATGGTGTTAGCGACTAATCATAGTCAAAGTTATTGGATAATATCAATGAGTCAAGAGTCACGTAGCAAACCCCACAATCCATTTCTGGGGCGGCTGCAGAGATACTATCTGAATAGAAACTCCATATCCATGGGATCGTTATGAAAGGGGATCGGATTTCTGTATACATCGCGTAATGCCGCATGATATATGAATTTAATTAAGTAATTATATAGAGAGAAAGGGGGGGGAGATACCGTCTACATTAATCACCACCCCATCGGCACGCATTCGTCTTCTCCTCCGGTTCTTTCTTCGCGCCCCATGACGTCTCCTCGTGCAGCTTCAACGGATTTCACGTTGCCGCAGAATTTCTAGGCTACAGTAACGTCCCCGAAAAGTTCTTCGCTCTCAGCCAACTACCCCTTAACGTCCGTTTTAACAATGTCTTGCGCGCTTTTTATGTCGCAATTAACGAGCGACAATTAGTCACACTCTGAAACTGTAATTTCTTCATCCCATAAATTTATGTCTCTTCTGCACGTGCTTCATCAAAAATAGGAACGTTTACAGACTTCTTTATGTATCACGAGTTATGATTGTTCGCGGTGCAATTAAAATAATACAAAGATATAGATAAAGATATATATGATAATTACACTTTCCTCTCGAATATATTTTCCTCTTATAAACGTCAACTAAATCATGCAAATGTAATCTGTAAATGCATTGCGACTCGCAGCAATGCTCGACTAATCGGAAACAGTAACCATATCTGCGGCGGTATATAACTAGTCTGTAACACTCCCTCGCAGCATTTGAATCAATTACTGCCTTGGGGCTCTTAGGCAGCCCGATTCCACATTACGAACGGCGAGTCCGGCGCAAAGTGAATTAATTAAGTGTCTGTAGGTACGAAGGTTTGGACCTATCCATACACCGAGGCTTCGGGGCATTCGAGGACGTATTAGGAGACATTGACGGGAATCCAACGTTGAATCCTGGTTGGCACCCCTCTTCTGGACGGCTCCGATCATGATCGAGTGTCCGATTGTGAGGCTTAATTGTTACCGCCGCCAATGCTGTGTCGTGAACCGAAATTGCTTCGCAGATAACGCGGTTATCGCTGAGGACGCGACTATCTCCGGCATGTTCAGCGAGCATGCAGGAACGTTTACGCACAATTTCCACGAAGGAACAACGTTCTCTCGTCACTAGTAGCTTGTAATTGGAACGCGTCCAGATTGTGATCGATTTGAACCATAATTCAGACGGATTAAGCTGGATTGTCTATCTTTCAATAAATCTCAGCTTATTCTGTCTCGTTGTCTGTCTCCCTCTCCCTCCTTCCCTCCCTCCTCTCCCTCCCCCCTCCCCCTCCTCTCTCTCTCTCTCAATACGGAATCAATTATTTTTGCTTCTCTCTCCAATTTAAACTTTAGGCTCGTACTGCACACGACTTTTGCCGTTTTCTTGTTTTGTATTCATGTCTTCTCATTGCAGAATTGTTATTCTCAGTTTTATTTTTCTTTTTTCTTCATTTTATATTATTATTTCTGTACGGTGTCTTACTTTGTAAGTTTGTTTTTAGAGAACTCGCTCTAGAATACCAATAAATTAAATGCAATATCTATTTATCTAATTCTTTCTTTTTGTCTATTAAAAATTTTAATTTTTTTTTGTTTTTAATTTCTGTCTATTGTCTATTTTATTATTATTATTATTATTATTAAAATTATTTTTTTCTATCTTTACATTTCTTTATTTTAAAGAAAATGTTGTAAATATTATTATTTTACATTTTTTATTTTATTTTCTTTTATTATTTTTGTAATCTTAAAGGGCTTTCCCTAGAATATTAATAAACGTTTATATATATATATATATATATAATATATTTTTGCATTATTTTATTTTATTTTATTGCTTAAGAAATATAGTCCAATCTTTTTATTCTTTATACTATCTTATATGTAAGTTAGTTTCTGCGCTTGAAGGAACTTGTCTCCAGAGTCTTTAATAAATGACACTTTCTCTTTCTGTCTTGTTTTTTCTTTTATCCTTTAGAAGAAATTACATAGTTTATCTAAAGGGACAACCAGTTCTAGGACATATTACCTTACGTGTATAGATAAAATCTTTTTGATTTCAAAATAAATAATCATAAACATCTTAAGCATTCTAAAATTTAAAATTGTGAATTTTTAGCCTCTTTATTAGAGTCAAACAAATCTACACTGCTTGACAGCTCGAAAGGGACGCGTGATTGAAACCAGTGGCTGTGGCTCACCGCAGACTCGGCGTTAGGCATTCAATGTTGCGGCAGCGTTTCGAAAAGCTTTCGGGGGCGTCGGTAGAGTCGTTAGTTCGATCTCGCGTTACTGCGGATTTGTACGTCAAAATTCAGCGTTTAGGCCGATCGGCACGTCTCGTTAATTATGCACGTATACGCGCGTGATGCGTGTCGATCCTGGGAGACGGACCGTCCGCGATTGCAGGGAGGGTTGGAAGTCGGGGTGAATGTGGAAATCAATGTTCGTTTGGCATATTCGCGTTTATTTCGCGACGAGATCGTGTTCCCCTTGCTAGTCCGACGCAAAATTTATTTCATGTAGTATGGGCCAAAAATATTTCACTACACAATTGATTACGTGAAAATATTTTACATTTTTATTGGGTATATAAATAAATTCCAATGGTGTTTTTCGGAAATCTATCTATTATAAGAGAAACACACACATACACACACACACACACACACACACACACACACACACACACACACACACACTACGTTACAAGCATTTCGATCGAAGTATTTGCATTTCGAATCTATTATTTTTGCCATTTCATATAGTACATGGATGCCACGATGAAAGAATGTTTCACGATTTATCATTCACATCGAAATCGCTATTTTTAATCTTTTAAACCAATCTCTGTAAAATCTTTTTAACACCATATTTCATAAATCTTACAAATTATCCTAGTTGCCTCGGTGACAGTTGTATCGCGATAAATAGTAAAGCATGTAAGAGAATATACTTTCGACATTCATTTTCAATTAAACTAAAAATGTCATTAATTGTAATATGCGAATTATAGCTTTCGAAATGCACGTTGATTAATTTTATTACTAAAAAAATAATCGAGTGTGAAAATATCCCATTGTTAGCACTGTCTAAAATTGATAATAACATATTTAGACATCTAATATAAAAGAAGATAGATATATTAATCATTTATAAGCGTTTTAACAGTATATCTTTATGGAATATTTTTTATTCGCAATGGGGTGAATGACTCAATTCTTTATTAGTATTCTTTATTAGTAATAGCGCGACGTCTTTGCAGTTTGCTTCCTGTAAAGCCTTAAAAAATGCTATTCATTTACGGATAATCCTCGAGAAACCCTTGTTATTTTGTGGCCCGTCGCGAACATTTGTCATACTTACCAATCCCAAATTGGTCCTGTACAACTGACTAGATAAAAAATATCATCTTAAGCTCGCACAGTTTGTAAACTGCTAGTGATCATCTATAAAGCTACAACTACGACTAAACTCAGATTAAGTGATGTCGGAAGCATTTACGTACAACACCCAGCGTTCACGTTGAAATGTATGCACTAACTGAGATGGATGATTGTTAATTGTTAAGTAATGATACGCAATCTACGAAAATCTCGGAGATTACATCGTCAATCAAATCACAGTCGGAATTTACCAATGGTTCTAACGTGACTCTATAAACAGAGACACGACTGTATCGAGAATATTCGAGTAGTGCAATGAACATCACATGGTTGGCAAGTCCCTTGTGAAACTTCCAACGCGTCACTTTCGTAATTAGGTCGTATTCGAGTAAATCACACCGGAACATGCTCTTGTGGTTGAAATCTCTCGTAGTTCCTTTGAGCTTTGAAGCAGAGTAGACATATCGTATAGCTGTGACATTTTATTTAGTTATGACATATGATGTTAAATCGTATTATAAAAATAGTATGAATGTTCAAATGAATCCTTTTTATAGCTTGCAGTTATTTCACGTTCTCGTTGAAATTATCATTATCGCTTTCTTTTGATATTATTTCATATATATGATAAATGATATTATTTCATATATATGATATTATAAAATATTATATTTCTCAATAATGAATGTAGATTGTAATGAATAAGTTAATAAATTAATATGTCTTTCCGAACTAAACACACAAGTTATTATTAACGTTAACTATTCTTTATTAAAATAAATAAACGTATAAAATATTTATTATATAGAATAAATTTTATATAGAATAAATTTTATCTCAAAATATTAATATGTTCGGTCAAATAATGCGCAACTCAACGCACGCAATTTAATTTAAAACTGATTTATTGTTAACCATAGTAGTTGCATAATTCTTCACTGACTGAAGAAAGATGAGGAGACTCATCTAGATAAGAGGTAACCGCCGTTAACAGCGAGAGCTCTGTTTTAATCCAGATCAACGTCGGCTAATGTCGCCGGAAACGAAGCGTCAAATGTACCGCGAGTTATTAACGAGGTTGGCTTCCTTACCGCTAGTTTGTATTTTCGCGTGACGCGGCCTCGAAGGGTTAGCCCTTATGTTCGTTGAAGTGCGAAGACGCGATAACGCAAAGGGATTACTCTGCGTCTTAATAATGGAGTAACTTTCTAAAAGACGTGAAGAGACTTTTCCACAAACGATTCCATCGCGAGTCTTGCAATGCTTTCTATTGAAAGAAAAGGAGAATTGATAGCAAAAATATTTTAGAATATTAAACTTGTTGTTGTCAATTTATTTATAGTTTAGACTGTAGTTTAGACTGTGAGATGTATTTTTGTACTCATTCAAAAAATGTACACAATATTGAACACAAAAAGAGTTTGCTGAAGTATTTAAAAATTTAACTAGATACAGATCTGAAAATAATTTTGTTGGACTATTAAAATAATAATAATAATAATAATAATAAACGTAAGAAAGCAGAATAAGTAATGCAGTAAAAAGTTTTGACAAGTTTTTTTATAGCAATCAGTTTGAATGCCTTACATAATTAATTTGATAGTTTAACATTTATTTTCAGGTCTAGGATAAATTTAGATGAGATGACCATCTTTAAAATGCAAGAAACATACTTTAATTTTTGATATTATTAAATTATTATTTTGTTATTATCTTACTGACTATACCTTCTCTGCCATACGGAAAAGATATATCAATGTAATTAAAGTAATGTAACAAAAATTAAAGTATGCTTTTTTTTGCATTTTAAAGATGACTATTTTACACAAGTTTTTATATTATATCTACTTACATTTTAAATATTAAAAAAAAATTTTTTTGCGGATAATTTTGTGCGGATAAATGAAATGACATTCCATGCAACTCGCTGTGATATAGCTACTGTTAATTAGAAACTACGAAGTCACGCAAGAGAAGATGCTGCGATTGTTGTAGATGCGCAATTTCGCGTTTCTGCTCGCGTCAAGTTTTATGCGGATTGAATGGAAAAAATGTTACTCCACGAGATAGCCTTGCTTGACATTTCACGATGCATTGTCCGACCAGACACAAGCGAAACTCAGGAACGTGAATTCGTTATAGACCGCCGTCTGCGGCCGATCATGACGAGCAAGTCTGGAGGTAGGTGGGATTTTAATAAACCGGAAATTCATTGTGTGACTGTTTGAGCGTCGCGCACGCATGAAAGCCGTCAGAAAGGAGAATGAATGTTGATGAGCGCAATAACGAAGAAGCAAAAAGAAACAAATATGGAGAATCCCCCCTCAACGTTGAGGGCTCCATTATCATCGTGCTAGTAATTATGACTAAAAAAAGTAGATTTCTTTTTCTATCTATGACAAGTTCACATGTCATAATATTGATAAGAACCATATTATTAGCGCTTGTCTTTTTTTATCAACTCGCTAAATTCTTTAATTAATGGAATTACTTTAAAGAATAAATATTGAATTAGTCTTGCAAAAGAGTAGCTCAATTTTCAATCTTCAAGAGTGAGATTTCACTTTTCAGAGTGTGACTCTCTAAAAGTTTTAAAGGGAATATTTAAAGGGAATTCTTAATCTGCATATTTAATAATGATTTTTATTTGTTTATACAGAGTTATAATTAGAGACATAATACATTTGAATTGGACTTGCAAAATATTTTCAATTGATGAATTTGAAACTAAAGTGACTAGTATTAACAAGATTTTCGAGAAATACGTGCAGAAGTCCGTCAGCAACTTGTTAAACAAGAAAGCGGAAAGTTTCGATTTAAAACGTCCTGAGATAGAGAGGGTCGTCGCGTTGAGCTCCGTTTAACAAGAAATAAGGGTGGCCGAGAGCGGTGCTGGTTCTCAGAGAGTCTCTAACGCGACTTAGAAACCAGGACGCTTTCGCCGTGACGGTGGCGCGTCTTTTCCGAAAACTCTTGCCGAGGGGCCTCTGATGTTGCAACGGGTTTGGGGGTAGTCCCAAGGAGGAACTTCTAAAATCAATTAGCAGCCCCTTAGGCAATGGGGTTCCGTTCCCGCGCTCGGAGGACCCTTTCCGTCATAGGATAAGGGGTGATAAGAAGGGGTCGACGTTTATCCCAATAGAGAAACCGACGGAACAATCACGGCGCTACTGCGACTACGCGCGTTTCAGGGGTGAAACCGTGTGTGCGTATGTGCAGGTACCTGCGAGATGGTTGCACCGAATCGACACAACCCTTCCGCACTGTTTGCAGCTTCCCACGGCCTATGGCGCGCCCGATTACCGCAGGGTTACTTAAACTACTTAGGTACTTACTTAGTGCCAATGATTTTTGAACAGTGTGCGGTATGTGATAAATTTATTAGAGGATTTAAACGGATTTAAATAAATTTAATATATTAATAGCACTTGTGAGATTGCAAGTTTTTTTAATTATATAAAATTGTGATTTAGTTACAGTTTATTACTTTGCATTTTCTGTTGTAAATTTAAAACTTTGAATCTCCATAGCCTGTTAATTAATAATTGTAGATATACAAGATGCCAGTCTGATGAAATGAATTGTGACTTAATTACAGTTTATTAATTTGCATTTTCTATTACAAATTTAAAACTTTGAATTTCTATAGCCTGTTATTTAAAAATTGAAAATAAAAGACGCTAATCTGAAGAAACGAATCGTAAAATAATCGACGTTTTGCTACGTAACGGTTTGATTGTCAGGAAAAATTAATTATCTTCTGCGCCGAGAGAGCAATTTTCATGGTCGTAAAGTTTCATTGTGGAGAATCTGCGCGTTTCATTTCGAGTGCTGTTTAAACTTTTACTCAGAGGGATGCCTCGACAAGACAAGTTTAGGCGATACGTTCAAGCGGACCGACGTCCTTTCTCCAGTAGAAGTTTAATGGCTCCGTTTAACGTGTGCACTTGAAATGGCATGTCCAACAAAGTCTATCTATTGGCGACATGCTGACAAGATTACGAAATCAAAGTTTCAAGATCGCGAGTTCTACTCGACGTACTCTATTCTAATTGAGCGGCATGAAGGAGGGTCTTATGACTTTTAGATTGTCAAGATCGCAGAAGTTGAAGGAAACGTTGGTCTGCGGAAACTTTGAAATAAGGGTAGGCGATTGTGCAATAGAAATATGATTTTAAATCAGAATAATACGCAAGTAAAAATATCCGACTAGAGAAATAAATAATAAGAGAAATAATCGTATTTTTGGTCAAAAGATCTTGATACTTAATAATATTTATATGAAAATTTTAAATATGTTTTTCAATTTTTTATAAACTGTATGTCGATTTGGTTTGTCAGACTTGAAACGTAATCACAAACTGAAGCTGAAGTATGAATACCTCAAGTTAGATTAATCATCAATTTAATAATAATGTTGATGAGCATCTTGTAAACATGTAAAAAATTTTATTATTTGAAGATTTATTCTTATTAATCTTGCTTCTAAAAATTTTTACTTATTTTTATAAAAAAATATCTATTTTTATTTTTAATATAAAGTATCTATATTTATGCTTTTATACTGTTATTATATATTATCTTTTTATTTTTAGTATTTTTTATTTTAGTAAATTTTCTTGCACAGAGATTACGGCTAAAAAGGCTTTGTTAGCTGCTCGCAATAGAAGGACGAGAAGGAAATGCACAGGGGGTAGGAAAGATGAAGCAAGGCCTAAGAAAGGCGGATGATTAGGGACTGTTGGGCCGACCCTTAGTCTGTCTTATTGCTAGTACTCGATTTCTACGACAGAGTTCCTCGTTCAACTTTGAGCGAGTTACGTTCTCTTTGAGCAACCTGCTGGACCCTTTGTGACCCTTCAAAGAGACTACAGATACGACAAAAAGGAACGGTAGTCCTTCGGTAGGCGTTTCTGTTCGATCAGGGCGTCTAAAGCACATCGAATCTGTCGAGGGACCCATGGGTCTCTTAAATGAAGGCAAAAGAATTTTCAGATGCTGTGATTCTGACCCTTAAATTGTGAAATCATAGTACCCTTATGTCTTTGTCTCTTTGAACGATAATGTTTTAATCAATATTCGATCATTAATATTAAATGTCATGGAAGTTTGTGAATTTTTAAAAATGATGTATTTATGTCGATTTGGTATGATGGTGCAAGTTCTTCTTTCCGACCATCAATCGTAATGTAAATCCATATTTCTATTCTTCAAAGAAATCTATCGCCGCAATAAAAAAAACCTGATAGAGGAAAAAGTCTGATGATAAATTTCAAGGTTGATGGACTTCTTTATACAGTTCTTCTTTTTTCTTTTTGTTGAGCTCAATTCACATCACCTATCCATGTTATTTCGAAGTTTTAGGACTTTCGTTCGCGCTTCATCTCTTTCAAGAAGATATTGAAGGCTCTTTTTTCTCGTCTTTGCCAGGTTGCCCTCGGGTGCTGAGGTAACGTAACGAACGCAGACTAGAAAAAATAATATCCAAAGAAAGAGTGAGTACATTTGGGAAATATGTGATGAAGATGTCGGATTGTCATGCTGTTGAAAAGAACGTCGGATAGCCTCGGGTGACTTCGTTCTCATATTTCATTGGAGAACAGTTCGTAAAACTTTAACGTGTTTATCTCGTTGCATTAGATCGAATCAGATTGCCGTAACGTGAAAATGAGAAGAGTGATTCCCCGAAGACTGTGCACTTTCGTTCGTCGTCAATCATAGTTAACCCTGTTCATCGATTTTTAGTTTCCTTTATAGTGCTCTTTATGGTCTGACTCACTGTCTAGGTCGATGAAGAAAGTGGCAGCTTACTCTTCGCGAGAACATATTGAAGAAGACAAGGTTACAGTTAATTTGAGGGGATGATTAAGAGTAGTAACTGCGAATTGTGAATTTACGATTGTATGCCATTGTCTTTATTTTTATCTTTATTTTAGAGAACGTTTGATGAAAGGAAACAATGTGAGAATTTACTAGCCGCAATGCAAATTTATTCTCGAAGTGTTACGAACACAGTTTGATGACAAGCATTTAGGGATTCTGCAGAGGTATCAACAGCGGGACCCTTAACTATTCAAGTCGTAACCCTTCTCAATTGGATTTAATTATGTCATTGTGATCGATCTGTTTGCACAATTTACCCGTTATACTACGTGCTATGATTTAACAATATTCTTCCAGTACAACTTGCGCGCACATTATCGCAAATACTAATTATTAAAGTTAATATTTTTCAAGCTGCTGTATAGCTGTGGAAAGTTTATGTTGGTGCCTGTGACGCGTGTAATCGCAGTGTATAATTTTCCCCAGTTTTTAATTACTTTTAGATTTTCTTTTGTTTATTTATTAATTACTTTCGTGAGCCGTATTTTACTATACATTGC
>NW_012130067.1:4942989-4943651 GCF_000143395.1 Atta cephalotes | reverse complement strand
CAATGAAATTCTTTCTTTCTGTAAAACATGCGAAGCGTTTTAATTAAGGAAATTAATGCAGTTAGACAATTCCTAGTTTGACACAGATATATGTGATAAACTACATAGAAGAAGTTCCATAGAATAAACATTCCGTTCATAGTTCGAGTTTGGAATACAATAGCTAATACTACTTCCTATTATGATTCTCCCAGACATCATTATCAAGCGAAAGCATTCACCTATTATGCAAGAATATTGATTGAATTATTCTACTAAGCTACATCATATTTAAGAGAAATTTATAAATTATTGTCTTCTTGAAAGATATAAGCATTGCGCAGCAATGAACCGATTAGTTCTTTCGTTATCGCATCGAGATTCCTGTTATTAGCCCAGGTCATCTGGCAATTTTCTATACTAAATGCTCGGGATTAACGATCGCGTATTACGCGCTTTACGTGCGAAAAACGAAACGCAGTATTCAGGAATGACCAGGCCGAAAGGCAAATCGCGAAGAGGGCCGACTGCTCCCCGCGGGGCAAATTTCCGATTTATTCAAGCTCGCTCCCAAATACTTGGGAGCCCATAAAGAGAATGAATGGGATTGTGGCGGTCGCCGCAATGCTCAGGGCTGCTTTAGGGGTTCATGAAATACGCGCTCATCGCTCTCTCTCTCTCTC
>NW_012130067.1:4927840-4942969 GCF_000143395.1 Atta cephalotes | reverse complement strand
TCGCTCTCTCTCTCTCTCTCTCTCTCTCTCTCTCTCTCTCTCTCTTTCTCTCTCTTCCTTTCTCTCCTCATCTTTCACTTTCTATCTTTCTCTCTATCCCTCCTTTTGGACTTTCCCTGCTCCTTTCTACGCTCCAACTCACGAGTTTTGTTCCCCCTACATGCTCTTTACCCCCTCTCGGTACTTCGCGAATCGAAACTCTCTGCAGGGTGGCCAGCGGTATTACCATGAATTTACATAGCTTCGAACTCGGAACATATTGCGCTGCTTTGATTTATGCGAAACATTTGCTAAATATTCCGGCTTAATCTCGGCCACGCGAAATATCGCTGTGGGAGAACGCGAACTTGCATTTACTCTCGTATAACGATACTGTGCAACATTTCTTCAGAAGCATGATAAACAGAACGCAAATAGGCACTTTATAAATGTCGGTTCACGGAGAGAGCTTTTGACCTCACTCAATAGCAAGCGCTTGGAGAATTCACGCGGCGTCGAAGATTTACGGGAAAACAAATCATTTTGGGAGACACCCTGGGATCACCGCGAAAATATCTATTTCGGCAAACTTTAAGGATTACGCGCGTTGTGATTTATAGTCGCATCGGCTAGGTGCGTACGAGTCACGCATCATATTTTAATATTTCATGAATAATTTATTAGTCTAGATGGAATAAAAATTATATATGGATTTAAAAAGCTCTTTTCACTGTGGAATCAACATTCATACTGCTCACTAATATATCAAAATTAAATGTATGACAATATAGAGATGCATACAGCAATATTATCGATGAACGGATAACGTCTAAAACAACGTGAAACATGAATCTCAGTTACATGGATTCTCATTGACAGTGCTCTCAGATTTCCTCACCCTCGAGCCGGCCTAGTTCGCACTTGGCTTCCTCAACGGTGCTAACGATCGCGGTTCAGTTAAGGGTAGGTGCTTACCCTGAAGCCGATAAAGTACGTAAAACTACACTGCTTAGCGACAATTACATGACTTAACAACAGTAAATGAATGATAAGCTCTTCTATGAATACCATCGCTTCGAGTTGCCTACTTGCCTAATGGCGTTATTGTCTGACCAAACGCGCTCCAGCACTACTGTTAACTACAACTAATGCTAAAAGGCTTTGCATTAATTATATGAAAAATTAAGTCCCGGTGAAATAAATTAGTTTTCACATATAATGTAACTTATAATGTGATAAATAAGTTATATAAATACAAGACTTCATTAAAGGTAATTTTTAAGCTATTATGTATCAAAGATTTGAAAAAAACTTATGTTCATTGAGCATCTTTGATACACCATAATTAAAAAATTACCCGTTATTGAGCCTTGTCTATCTTTTGCTTATTACATAAGCTGTATTATATGTGAAATATTAACTTATTTTATCGGAATCCAATTTTCTATATAATTAGTGTGAGGTCTATTTACGCTTTAAACGTCTTTTCAATATGGCATACTTAGTTTTTTTCAATACTTTTTTCATTATTTATAATTTTTTTATTAATAAAGATACATATAATTGCTTGATACTGTCATGTTCATTAATTATATTCTTTAATATTCAACTTAATGTTTGATTCAATTGAAAAAAAATTTTACAATATATTCATTCTTATGAAAGTTATATCGGTTATATAATCAGTTAATCGGTTATATAATCGAATTGTATTGTATACATCAGTGTGCTATTTCCTTAATAAAACTTTTAAAGGATTAAGTTAAGCAGTTTAATATAATACAAAGAATTCTCAGAGAAATTACGCGTATAATCTGTATAATTTTTGTATAATCAGATTAAAAAAATATATAAAAGAAAATGTATAAACTTATCAATTGTTTTAACTTGCATACTTCGGCATATCTCTCTGCGAATCGATTTCCTACGCAGTTTTCTCCGCCACTAAATGCTAGTTGCGTCATTTCTCGATATCTCCGTAGCCATTTCCACTTTTCCGCGAATCGGTTGTTCCTCATTCCATTTCCTTCGTTGTCCTTCGACCGTTCATCTCTCTCTTTTTCTCTATATCTTTTTTGTTTCCATTTCACATATTCATACGGCGCTCTCTTTTCACAATAAACGCAGATCATTTGCATGCAGAGTTCTCGCGCAAAACTCCCTCCGCAAGCCAAGCATCCCCGTGGACTCCGCCACCCCTTCTGGGGTCTCCGACGCGATAAGCCGCCCCCGGGGATCAGCGATTGTCTCGATTTATATGCAATGCATAGACGTAGACTGTGGTCGCGCTTTCGGTTCTCGCGCACATCGGATGGAACAAGGCATTTACGCATCGATAGATCGATTCTCTCGTCAGACAGTAAATATTGCTGATGAGCTGGTCCAGTCAGCATCGACGGGGATTTTAGGACGCGGAGGAGATTTAGGGTACTTTTACCCTGCGATTTGTCGAGTGGTAGAAATCCTCTGCTGTTCGACATCGGATACTTCTTCGGATTTTCATGCCGGTTATTCTTCACTTTTTCAGCAACATTTCGCGTATTTTCTCTTCCTACACGGAGAAAGTGCGTGCTTTAATAGTGTCGAAGGTAACTAGCAAGAACAATGACTGGCTTGCTTTAGTCATTCCAAGGATTCAAATAAAAGTTAATTGGTTTTATTCTTCGGAAGACTGAGTGTTACAAGAATATAACAATTCAACATTATAATGTTGAATTGTTAATGAACACTATAATAATATGTATATACATTATTATTGCGTTATATACTATACTATTAATTACGTGAAGATAATATTCTTTATGCATCTAATAAAAGATTAAAAATCAGCCCTGCGTGAGTTTGTGATGCAGATTTAAAGAGCATGGGCGAAGTTTTTCAGTTATCGGAGTTCGCGTCATTTGATGAAAGTCATTCCTTACAACTTTGAAACTCTATTAAGAGTAGGGACACGAAGAGCGATGAAAGTTCGAGAGAAAATTTTCATTGGGTGGAGTAGTTAATGGGAAATGGTAATAGCGAGCACGATGTATATCATTTTCTCCCGTTTGTGCTTGCAGGTATCGTTGTGCGACGATTACAGTCTACCTGTCGACTTTGTGAACAAGAGACGTCCTGCGAGCGCTGCAGCTGCAACGTCCACAGTGCAATGGACGCTACCTAGTCCTACTGTAGAGAATGTAAGTAATTCAACACTGTTATAAAGATTTTAAATTAAATTATATTTATAGCTTATTTTTTAAATATAGAACAATTATAATACTTGTAATAAATAGGTGATTTATTTTACTTTGTAAATTTAACAGATTTATTCCTAAATCTTACTATTACTCGTGATATATTATGTGGTTCAGTTATGAAACAATAGTATATATATTCAGCACTTTGCATGAAAAATTTAATTAAGAGATTAGACATGGCGGCAACATATAACTTTAGAATAATGCTTTTACGCAGTGCGACATTATTGCGGTTATGATAAAACTTTATTCCACACCACAGTCGTGCTTTTATCTGTATTCACAGTTCAATGAATTTTGCGTTAAGCAAACACGCTTACACCGTTACACGTTCACGCGTCCCCATTGTGGCACGTTCCCAGTCCAAAAAGTTTATCGATATTTTTTCCTCCCGCGACGTGCAGTGAATCAAAAAAGGTCAGGGAGTTACAATATTTCCACAAGAAAACAAAATCCTTTGAATAAGTTTTGCATAATTTGCATATGAAGTATACGTTGTCAATAATATCTTGCAAGTTTTGTCTTTATTAAGAAAATATTATAAAAATAAATGCCTTGATTGAATCTAATTAATGAAAAAAATTCATGAATGTTGCGAAAATAAAGTGTTTATGTTGCATTAGAGTGAGCATAAGATTTCAAAGTAAACATCTATACTCACACGATCCTCGACTGTCTCGTCCTCTGCACATAATGTGCGCATGACGTCATTTCCTACAACTGTGTGACCCGTTTCGTCGGCTAACGATAGTATTGATATTTTCATAACGCTGACGGCTGGGGAATCAGTCGAAGGGAGAAATATAATTACAGTGGTGACAAAATACCCGCCGGGCACAGTGTAGCGCAAAGGGCATTGGATGAAGCGTGTTGGAGAGTGTGAGAGATGGTAACAACGAAAGGAACGAGAAGCATCGTTGGCTGGGTGGAGAGACCGGTGACTTCCGGCGTTGCTTATAATTGTTCCACCACTCAGTTTTTGGTGTCTGGAGTTGCCTCAAGCTCTTCGCCTAAACGCTTTGGCAGTACAGCTTCGCTTTCTCGCGGTTCACGAAAATATATAATGCTTGAAATATCATGCTTTGCGGTTTTCTCACCAAGAAATAGAGCATTATAACACATGAAAGTGAACATATTCTGCAATTTGTGCAATTAATCTTCTAGATTATTTAATTTTATAATTATCAGATTCACACACATCTGCGAATTAATAATTATGAATAGTTATTTAATAATTTTTTCAGCGACTAGCAAAGAAACTTATAGTTTCTTTTAAATTAAAGTTTTTATATAAATATCTATAGTTTTTACAAATATATAAAATATATTTTTAAAATTTCTGTTCTTGCATTTGATCTTATGTTTATTTTATACATTATATCACGTGCATTATTACTTTTTTTATTCATAACCATATTTGATATGTTAATTCGAAAAAATTTAATTCGTTACCGTCAGCTCGGCGTCTGATTACTATACAAATAAACGGAAACGAGGACCGCGCCGCGCGACCGTCGCAAGGGAGTTTATAAAAGAAAGAGAAAGAAATCTCGCAAAAAAGGGACGACACCTGAGTGTGCCGAACAAAAGTTTCCTTCGCTTCGTTGTCACCGACAACCCCCGCGAGCGTCGCAAGGGGGAGTATGACAAAGACGGAAAGCGGGTGCCACTTGACTCGAGAGGGTGAATCGTTATGAGTCGTGCTCGTAAGCCCTACTTAATACTTTAGCGCTTTATTTTATGCGTGAGATCGAGCACTGGTGTTGCTCGCATTTATCACTATAACAAAGAGCTTGGGGGTGTAAAACTTTAGTAAACGTATCTTTCGAGAGTTGTAGTTATACATGATTTTGACATTTTGTTCGTTGGTTCACAAACTTTGATTTGCAATTTTCTTGATTATGTTTCAATCAATTTGAGAGACGATCAATTTATTTTTCGATAAACGCAGAGCGTATATTAACAAAATGCTCAGGGGGACTCTTCGCCATTTGTACCAGGTCGAATTCACGAAAGCGATTAACTCACGGCGAGGAAAATTACATTGAAAAGTGAACATAATTAATTCCTGACTAATTTAGAGGGACATGTCTTTCTGCAAGAATTCCGAAAAAATTGGCTTCGTGAGGAAAATGCTCGATGTCAAGCTCTTTGTGCGATATCCCTCGTCCGAGAGCGAGAGTGATTGATACTCTTGCCGCTAAAAAGCGCTTTTACGTGAGTCTTATCTTGCATCGCTCATTTTTCTTGTTATCTCCGCTTCACCTGATGCCATTATCTGCATATTGTTAATGATGTCTTGTATTATTGCGGATACTGTAGAAATACTGACTCGTTTCACAAAATTAAGAGCGATCGACGTCACTGATGTAACGTTTCCTCGAGAGTGCCATTCTGTGTAAGGCGTTATTTATGTTATGAACTATATCACTAGTCGCCATTAATATAGCTCTTTACAACGCTACGATATTAATATTTATATCTCTAAAACTTTTTGATAAGTTGTTTTTGGAAACAGATTTTATTTTTTTTGTATTTATAATAATTAAATTTAGTGGAACTATAATTAATATACATAATTAGAAAGAACTAAATTATTAATTTATTTTATGTCCAAAGTTTTTTTTTGTTTTGCCAATAATCTTTCTTTAAAATGCATTATTAATTTTTTAAAATATAATATGCATCATATTTGAAGATATCCATATAAATTATTTAATTCTATCGATATCATCTGACATTACATGTGTAACATATTTTGGAATGATAGTCAAAATTTTGAAAAAAAAATCTTTTTAGTATAAATTATTTATTAAATTTCAAAGCCGTTGAATAAATTAAAAATTTGTTTAACATTCCAAAATTAGATTTGAAGAAATTAACAAAATACAATTGGCTGCGTTTGCTTTTTGCGGTTAGAGCATTTGAAGCATTATTTTATCTCTTTTGTTTATCAAATATTAAACAAAGGCAAGTGACGTTTAGAAATTCTGTGATCACAAAAGCGAATGCAGACAATGGTGAAAATTTCGTTTCGCCATGTAGACTCATAAATACAATAAAATCACACGATTAGATCAGCCAATAATTACGCCAAATTATAACGCACTGACCAAGTAATCGGATTAAAACCCTCGATAAATCGGACAGTATTAACAACTGAATATGATAGGGTGTGATGCATATTATTTGCATTGCATTCAGTGCCATTACATTCGATGCAATCCTCAAAGTGGTCAAACAGTTTACACACGGAGGGAAATTCGAGCAACTTGGGACACTGTATGTGTTTATTATTTGCCATAGCTCTTCCACCGCCAACACCATGACAGCTTTACAGATTTACTTTACCCGCTTAACGAGGCACCGCTAAATCCGCGCGTTTTCACTTGTCGAATGGCAATTCGATTTCTTGTCGGTGTTGCATGCCTATAACCCTGCGTAATCGTTTTCGCAACCATCGATAGGATTTGGCGAACGCGTTCGCGCTTCGCGGAAAGTCGAGTCAGCCCGTTCGTCATCGGATTTGCGATAACCGAACGACCTCCATAGAGCTTGCGGAATCGTTCCCGTAATTTCCGTATAAACATCCACAAATTTATACGTTTCACGGAGAAGGGCTCGTGCGATGGTAGAGGGAACGAGCTGGTAGGTAAGATGGTTGGAAGCAATCGACTTCGTCTTCGAAACAGCCCCTGGAGGCATAGCGCTCAACTTTGGCAGGAGAATTCCAATTTTGGGCTCTTTCCATTTAAGGCTACTTGTCTTCCCTCCATCACCTTCTCATTCTTACTTTCGTCTTACATTGCTGGAATGTCTGCTCGTCTCGCCTTGCTGGGCTTTCTTATGCACCATATTATTTCTTCTTTTACTACGCTTCCCTAATCGATATAATGTTAAATAATATAATGTTAAAATCGAGAGAAAGAGAGAGAGAGAGAGAGAGAGAGAGAGAGAGAGAGAGAGAAAAGAAGAAAGCTTTCATTGATGGATTCTTTTTTATCCAGTGCTGAAGATCTGAACTTTTCGTCATTTACTCTCCGGAAAAGATATATTATCGTTATTTTTATTATCATTATTATCATTAATATCGGTAAAGCACCGATCGTATAATCGCAGTGAAACCGAGTGATTTCCGCAGGAAATACGAGAAACTCTGCCTCGTTCGTCGATTGAATTCAGTCGAGAGAAATTTATTTCTTCCGTTCGTTCCTTTGGGTTGAAATTGTTAAGACAAACATGACAAGCAATTCGCTTTATATTATAGTCGTACTAAAAAATATTCCACCTTCAAGCTCAATCTTTATACGTGTACTAGCAGGATATTAATGTTCATCGTCAGCTGGCTGATTATTTGAGCGCTACGTTTAATTCACCGAGACACACGTGCTAGCGGAAATGAATTGTTGCCACAGTTGTTTTCTCTCGAAATAACGATCATCATTTAGGGGATGGCTGGAAGCGTGTCCCCTCGAGTCCTGGCCAACGTATTACCGCAATTGGCTGCATTCAGGACCAGAAAATGGCATCAAGTTGCCGTGTAAATTCAAGCGTAGCTATCTCTGACGATAATCCTTCTCAAAGATATTCTCTCCTGGGACAAAGTTGAGTATTACTGTCCCGCGAGAACGTCGAGAAAAATGCACCTTGCCAAATTAATATTGTTACAGTAATTTTCTCGTTTGATATACCGTCTATCCTATGTCATTACAAGCCATATATTAAGGAAGAGAACTGTATTCTCTAATGGAGATGCCAGATCGATCGCTGTTTCAGATGCGAAGATGTACATACGGAATCTCTCTCGAGTGAAAATGGAAGGAAACAATTTGTGTTTTGTTTGCAGGCGGAAATCGAGATTGTGGAACAATACAGCGACCCTAGAGACAGCAAGAGCAAAGCGTATGTGGAACCAGGAACGGAGTCGTCCTTGCCGACGATTTATAGCAGAGAAAATCGCAATTATTGTCGACCATACACAGGTGGGTCTTTTCTTTAAATCGACATTATGAATGAAATGAAGGATTTAATTCTAACTAAATATACTATAATAGTTGTTGCATATTGGACGGACATATAAATAGCATTCCTCTGTTTTGAGATACAAAATAGATGTTAGGAGTATTTAACAAGAAATCTAACAAGAAATCTGTAGCTCTCCATTGAATATAAAGAAAAAATTTAAATATTAAAATTGCACTTTTTTATTTTATTATTAACAATATCGATATAATTAAATATGATACACTAAAATATTTTTAATTATACTATTATTATATTAATATCTCAGATTATTTTTAATTATATTACAATATATTTAAATATAATACTAAACATATATAGTAATAAAATAATAACGATAAATTAATTGCGGTATTCGAAGCATGAGACGTATTTCCGTGGCGTTGAATATTGATGAAATGTTCGGAATCTACATTGATTGATCACTGACGGTGTGCGATAAGTTCCGGGATAACGCAGTTAAGCGGAAATTCTCATGCTAGGCCGCAAATTAATGTGGCGAGCCGCCGGGTTACGGCCGATACTACGACGTACGAATTATCGAGGTAACAACTCAGTTAGCGTTGGATAAGAGAGGGAGAAGAACCCCTCGATAATTGAACGGTACGCACAGGTTGGTCGCGAGTGGCTAACGGATTAATCGACAGGGTTGGTCGAAATAGGGGATCGTCTCTTTTTCGCAGTGGATGATACTCGCCGATTCGATTGCAAAACTGATGGGGATTAGAAACTCTCGTATCTTCACACGGTCTTGAGCAGCGCGGAAACTTTGAGACGCTAGCAAGAGCTGCGGATTAAATTCTTGCCGTGTTGGATCTTCACGAAGGAATGCTGTGGGTTGTGATTAACTCTGCACGATTGTCCCGTATGTACGATACGAACCTGATTCGCAACCCTCATCGAGCGTACCCGACACTCGAGTATGCAGATTGCCGTGTAACACTGATCCCGAGTAAACACTGGCGGAATTTACATCCTTACCATATTCATGGGCTTTTAATTCGCAAGTCATTGTGAATGTGGCAAGGATCAACATGAGGCCTGTGCAAAGATTTGCTTCCTTCGGTCAGGACAGGAGAGATATACGACCTTTCCCCGTGTATTTTCCTAGACACGATAATATTACTAAATGTATTACATGTGCTATTTTGTTCTCTTACGATAGGTTAGTGATACATTTCAAAGAAACATTTCCGAGATTATTATGTGTCATTTTTATGTGTCATATTTTATGTGTCATATTTTTCTCGTCTCGACAACTTTGGCTGTGTTTTAAAATTTATTGCCAATACAGAAAATCTATAGTTTACATGCACTATAGATTTTCAGTTTTTATGATAGTTATAATTATATAATTTGTTGCCTAGTTATATAAATAAATGAAACGAGATAATCGATATTCTCGAGATGAAATTCAGGAATCTTGAGAAACGAGAATATCAGTTTATTGAGACAAGGAGATTGCATTAATCATCTGTTTTTGTTGAAACTAAATCTCTATCAATATTTTCTCATCTCGTCTTAGTTTTCTTTGTTATTGATATACTTATCACAAATATAGGTGACTTAGGATAGTGCAGGTAACTTGAAACAGCATGTACTTTTGTTAAATTTAATCGTGATATCCATCCATGAGTCATTAAAAAAAATTTAAAATTGAAACTTTCTTTAGAAACTCATGGATGGATACTAAGATTGAAGTTAACAAAAGTACATGCTGTCCCAAGTTAGTCCTGTATCAACCAAAGCATCTACATTTATGGAATATTTGTTCCATAACGGTTCTTTCATCGTCTCACGACAAAATCTCCACAGCAAGGCTTTCGACGGGGGCATTATAAGATTAAAAGTAAATTGTCGTCCTTGCCATTCGAGGAATGCCGTTCCTTTCGTGAGAATTGAATCAGCAGTCGCGACGATGGGGGGTGAATATAAGGGAAGTGCGTGCGCGCGAGGGTGAACCGAATGGAATTTTCAGACTGGCCGCTTTATAAAAGGGTACCGATGATGCTGAAATGTCTGGACGGTTCGCCGCCCTCCGTTAACTTCCGGTGGTAGCGACGTAGTGTTCCCGTTGTTCGTTACTACAAGCTTGGTTTACGCTTGTTGGTACAAACTTTTCGGTCTCGCGGGCTGTCCCCGACGTTACTTGCCATCGACACCATGCGCGGTGCCCCGTCTACCATAATATGTCGTGTGATATTTAATTAAACTTCTCATCCCTGCACCGCCGAACCACCCGTAGTATTGCCTGCCCGTTTTCATTCCGCTTTCATAGTCCGTAAAGTTTCAAGGGGTATTTCAAATTGTGTGCCTGCTCGCTACCGCATTTTCCAGCGCCATTCTACTTATAAACCGTGTTTCACAGTCAGCCCTCTCGACAGATTTTTCTCGTCTTTCTCTGAAGTACGCACTTTGTTGTGAGACAAATCAAATACGGCACATTGTACTGCTAATGACTTATGGCAAACTAAAAGCAAAAATTTCTTTCGTCAAATGAGATTATTTTTTAAATGTTTAAAAATATTTAATCACGTTATGAAGAAAATATGGAATAAATTACTACACTGAGTGTTCCATAATTATTTAATCCAGTAATGGCAATTCTGGAAAATTCATGTATTCTGCCTTCTTCCAATTGATATTAATTAAATTTGTTTTAAAGAAACCTACCATAATTTTAATTACGTTTAATATCACGCGAATGTACGATGTGTCACTAAAAGAACTTTTAGGCTCCTCGTTTGTTCGTGCGACCCCTCTTCAAAGTTACCCTCATTTCAATTACTGGTACCAGGTGACTTGTAGCTCATTCCACATCCCCGAGCAGTTAACGCCTGTGCGGGTCCATCGTATGCAAATGTCAATCCGACCGTCGGTTTGCGTCCGTCGTCCGAGTGGGAGAAGGCGGGCCTGGTGTTCATCAAACGCTGTTCAAAAGCTGCCGCACATATATTTGTTAGCGGAAATTTATATTCGTGTGCAGAATACTAAGTTAAAGCCGCAGACTTTTCATTGTAACACTGCTTGACGCAATCTTTTTTCTTCTATTTGTTTGAATAATCTGCATACGTAAGCTTTAATGATATTTTGTAATATTATAATAAAAATTGTAATATTATAATAAATTTTCCATATTTTTTAAAATAATTAGACTAATGCAATTTATATATGTGATATAAATAAACGTAATATATATGGTCTCCTCCTTTGTATCCCCAGAAGATCAAAATAGCCTGATTATACTCTCAGGCAAAATCAGGCTCTGATTTTGAGTAGCTAGGATTGCCAATTTCATACTCGCACATATATGAGCTCCTGAAGGGGATTAATTTCATTATCCAACTAAATACAATATGCGCTCATATAATAACAATTAAGCATACATTCAATCTCCACCAGTTTCCATACTTCACGTAAACAACTTGAAAATCTGATCTCTATGAAAATGAATAGTTAATAAGATCCTTCAGTCCTTATGCCTCCGTTGACATCTATTCTTTGTTCTGTCTCCCCGTCTCTTTCTCTTTCCATCGCCGTTTCTCTTTCCATCTTATTTTCGGATATGCCATATTCCTCACTTTCTCGCGTCGTAAACTAGATCATTTACAAACTGTCATCAGCATAATTTCGGTTCGTCCGACGATAAGTACGTGCTTAGATCTGGAGACAAGAGCTTATTCTCCGAACAATTTTGCGAGCTAAATTCGCATATCGCTATGGCAAGATGGAAAGTTTATCGCATATAGCGGTATCGAGGGACGCGCCGTGCAATATTGACATGGTTGAATTGACGTCAAAGCCTTCAGTTTTACTACACGATTTTTGTCAGAAAAAATCATTTGAAACCTCTGTTAAAAAGATTATTAGATTTTATCCGAAACTGACTCACTGCGCTTCTATTCTCGTTAGCAATATGTACCGGGACACGAATTAACGTCCTAATCATATCATTTCGTTTCGTTTACCGTAAATCCGAATCCCCCGATTGACTGTTTTAGCTTTCTCTTTGAGCAATTGAACCTTTCAGTTCATGCTGAATGTAGGGTGAATAAAAAGTGATTAACGAGATTCGTATGTGAATAATATTTCCAAGTTTTTGATAAAATTATATGCTGAAAAAAGAATGTAAAAGAATGTTTGTAAAAATTTTCTTTGTTCATTATGAAAGGAATGAATAACATTGTTACTTATCCGGTTTTATATCGATGCAAAATTTTAAAAACAACACACGCAGTTTTGTCACTCGACATACTCGGCAGACTTGAAGGGCAAAGGTCGGTGCTAAGCTACGAAGCCGAACCCTTCGCCAGGAGGGAGCCCTTGAATTCATTTCATGGGCAATTACAATTAGCATTTATGCCACGATTTGCATATCGTTGCGAGACAATTTCGCGCGCGCTTGGCTTAATCTCTGTGTCAGATGCTTTCGCATCATGCAAGAAACGTTCGTAGATGTTCAAGATCGCCTATCTTACCATATAAACTACTGAAATTTCCGGTGAGATCTTGTGACCCCCGAGATTAGCACAATGAGAGAATTTTAACGGTGAGAAGTCGTATTATATATATATTCAAAATTGATTTATAAGCATAAACCCCGATCTACAATTCCGTAAATGTAGACATAAGATTATGAGAGTAGCAGTAACATATTGTCCAACATATTGATCTATAATCGAGTAAAGATTCAACGAACTTTCATCTTCAATTGAACATTACTCACAACACTTTTTCTATGTTTCATATTCGTAATATAATATATTCATAATATAATAAACTCGTCAAATAATATATCATAAAATGAACTCAATAAAAGATGAAAAGAATACTTCGCATTCCTTTTCATACATTGAGATGAAAAGGATGATAACGATATAGATACGTGACAGCACTCTGATTGATTCACTCTTACGTTTTACGCAGTCGCAAGATAAAGTTGACAAAGGAATCATCTTTTACACGCTTTACAACCAGGAATAGTAGGTTAAAACTTCGCTTTATAATTTTACAATCATTTATCTTTAACATTTTACAACTATTTACAACTACATTTATGCAATTGTAGATCGGGTTTATTGCGAAATATCACCTGCTATAATTTTTTAATTTAATTCCAATTTTCGAAGCGAGTAAATCTCGAGTAAAATTTCTGTAAAGATAGAATCAAGTATATCAAATGGTATCGCGAGTCTTGATTGTAATCAAAATTGCATGGCACGATTTGAAAACGAATACGAGATTTCTCGTTAACTCGATGAGCCGCAGTGAGCAGCGGAACGTAAGATTGAATTTGAAGCAAAAGTAAACTCGCGACATGATTAATTCGAAGAGTCCATAAAGGGGTTGAGATACGCACGATTGGCAAATGCACGAAATCGGCGGGTAGGTTTCGGAACACGTTCGAAACTCTCTCGGTTTACCTTCGTCGAATCCAACCCTTTCCGCCGCAAACGATTGTGCCCGCGTGTGATCACCGACGTAGATTTCAATTGTGCAATGTCTACTGACAGGAAAGCGAATAATCCATGTGTCGCGTTGCCCCCGTGATCGACAGCTTTGTCCCTCGCACCCCCTTTTTGCCGCCGCAAAACTCTTTCCAGTGAACCTAAACATTGATTTTATTGGTAATAAAATCAATTGGAGCTAACGACTCAGAGCTGCATTCGCACAATCGCTTTTAAATTTTACGAGGAGCGAAATCGCCAAGATCAGTCGAAGCGTGAAGGGGATTTAACATGGGCATACTCAAGGGATGGGCAGAGGAGACAAGGGAGAGGATGTTTGTTCTTCTAAATTTTAGCAAGAAAAAATAATTAAATTATGAAAATTATTCTTACGAAAAATTAAATGCCCAATTTGTGATCCATGCATTATTCGCAAAAAAGTTTATTGAAGATTCTCGAAAACTAGTTTTAATATAAGTATTTTAACAAGTTTTTTGTGTGAAAAAATGTTTGCTCTTTGATTAAAATCTTAGATATGCTCATGGAATTTAGAACTGCATTTTAGGATTTTCTGTATATTCTATCGTCGATTAAAGGGAGAGAAAAAAGAAGATTTGTGCTGCTCTTTATAGAAGATATTCTGAGATCAATAGATATCTTTCTTAAGGAAAGCTTTTGATCAATTAGATCTCAGCTCAACTGTGATAATTATCTAATATTTATGCGAAATTATTAAAGCGAACGACACACTTAATTTATGAGTAGAAACATATCCTTTTAGTTCAAAGCTGTCAGTTTTATCAATGGACAGCTTTATACGAAACAGTAATCAAAAGACATCGCGATGAAGCGATGCTCTAAAAGGCCTTCGTAATCAGTCGTTGCTTCAATCATCTCGTACTATGCATATATGTTCGAGAATGTTTGTAGCAAATTTCAAATAAAAAACAGATAGATTCTCTTCAAAGTGGATCGCTTCTCTTTCCAATATTTCTTTTTCTTTGTAGTGCTTTAGCTTGTAATTGTTGTTGTGACCCTGATAACTTTGGCTTGTTAGTAACTCTTTCTTGCTTCAAAAAGATGACTGGAGGGCATAATAAAAAGGGAGATATTCAAGGAAAATATATTTTATAAAGAAGAAATATCGATATTACAGAATTCTCTGTCGTCATTCTCTGTCTGCAATCTTTGCTTCCATCATACATTACGTTGAATAATGCGAGATTACAGACGATACTAATTGATTAGTTCGAGTTATTTTGCATAACAACGATAGATAGGAATAATTCGTCATAATGTTCATCAGCTCAATCTTTCTGGGTGTGTTTGATAATCTTCGGATCTTCGGTTTATATTCATCTTCGTGCGACTAAACGTCATCCTTCTACGATTCTCTCTCTCTCTCTCTNTCTCTTCTCTCTCTCTCTCTACTACTCTCTCTC
>NW_012130067.1:4912805-4927467 GCF_000143395.1 Atta cephalotes | reverse complement strand
GTTCGGTTGGTTTGTTAGTTAAGTTACTTCGTTACGTTACGTTTCGTTTACGTTACGTTACTTACTACTTCGTCGTCGTACTAACGTACTACTACTCTACTACTCTCTCTCTCTCTCTCTCTCTCTCTCTCTCTCTCTCTCTCTCTCTCTCTCGACACGGCTGACACATTTTGCACGAGATACTTTGGCCAATCTCGTGATCGTAACCGTGGATCCTGGCGCGACGGAGCCAATAACCGAGATTGGCTTTCGTTTTGTCGCTGCTCGGCTTGGCCCGTAATCTTTAGCTGCTTCGTAAGATGCCCCGAAGATCCTCCTGAACGTTGACTAGCGATATCGTCCGAGGTTGGGCAATTGCGTCGCCATCTTATATCTTTCTACTTCTTCTTCTTTCTTTCTCTTCCGTCTGAAAGACGATACAATCCCACGATTCACATATCCCGCAGACACACTATCACCACCTCGGTCACGTTACGGGGACAATATCTAATAAAATGCCGAGCGAAGTGGTTCCGAGCTTACGTTACAGTCTTTCTTATATAGAAATTTCCCCAGAATTTTATCCTACCTCTAACCGTCAATCGTAGAAGAAATGAAAGATTGTATAAACAGGCGATCACTGCGGTCAAGATGAAGTTATGTGTTCCGGATTATCATATAATTGAGAATCTAATCCCAGATAAAATACTGTTGCAATAGCTAGAGCTTTGTGTTAACAACATGCTGAGATGGATATAGTATTTGCTAAAATGATCTCTTCTCGAAGTATAATATATTATATAATTATTGTGATTTGCACAAATATAATTATATGATACGTAGCTTCAAATAATAATTATATGTAACTTTAAATGGTAAACTCCAAATTTTAATTAATATTTATATTATTATTAATTAAATTTTAGAATTTATATTATAATTTAAATTTATATTATTTAATGTAATTTTTTTATTAAGTGATATAATATTATTTTTATTTTTATGCCTAGATGATTTGGCAGATATTAAAATGAGCTGTATAACATTACGAGGTTTATAAACGATTTTTAATAGCGAGCTATTATGGATTACATTCCATGGCCTTGACTGTTCCTAATGAAAAATTGATTTCAATATCGTTATCTGCTGACCTTAATCGAGGCAGACACTCTCTTGCGCTAGTTTTTTTTTGCCTTCTCATCTAGTTCGCACGTAGATCCCATGCATTGTAAATCCAAAATAGATCGTCTCGAATGTTCATCTTCGTTATCTACACACTCATGTAAACAGGATGCATGCGACAGTGTTTCGTGTTATCTGTAGTGATTGCTAGGCGAGGGTTGTCGCTCACCGGCCGTAATAGATTCATTAGGGTAGGCATTGCCTACCCCCGATATATCGTCGCCCCTAACTCTGCATACATGTACCCTCTTTCATTTTCTGTCACTCGATCACTCATTCGCATGTAGTATCCGTTACTGACTCATCTACATGTCCCGTTATATACAATAATTAGCCATTTATTCATGAATCCGTCAACGGATTTTTCACTGTCAGCTCCATTTTACATAGACTTATTTTTGCTTATTTAATTATAAACTTATTTACTCTAAACTTATTTAATTATATATTATATAAAATATATATCATAATGTATAATATATAATCTGCAATAAAATCTCAACAATTATTTAGGAAAAGCATCTGACACGTAATCATATCACTATAAATAGTATATTTACTTAGGTATGCCAGTTGTAGATAGATATTTGAACTCACTATCGAATATTTTATTCATCAATTAAAAAAATTCATTTACGTCACATAAGAGCGGCCAATATTTTTCGGCCAATATATGTAATTTAGTCCAATTTAATCGAACTGCTCGATCATCAACCTTCTAGTTCGCTTTTCTCTCTTCCATACAGTCGATCCTTGACAGATATTTCACAAATTAGATTATTGATTGTTAATCAATATCACTGCAATTTGGCGACACGCCAGCATGCTTTTGTATATATGTATGTTTGCGTGTATATTTAACGGAAGGTCATATTGTCCATTGCAATATTTCTCGTTTGCAAACGAATAATAACGACGCGAGAGGGTGATGCAATTGGTATGTAGAGCAGCCTTGAAATGTAATTTTTGTGTGTCCTCCATACCATAATAAAAAGTAAAAAAAAATTACGAGTAGTCACTTTATATTTCAATTTTTTAAGACAAAGAGGTTTCAGTTTTATTTTTTATTTTTTCAACCGTAAATTGCTTCAAATATTATACTAATAAACATAAATAACGTTTTTTTGCTTTATTGCAATATTTTTTTGTTTTATTGCAATATTTTAATATGTTTACTTTTCCGAGACTTAATTCTACATCTTGCTTGAGTTTGCACGAAGGAAACAGATGCAAATACATATTCATGTTTTCTTCGATCTCACTTCCACAGGAATTTTCTTTATCTTGTTTTTTGTTTCTCGAGGATTGAGTTCCCCTATCTCTCAGCACGTTTCTCTGATATAATTTTATCGTGATATTACATCACCAACTGCGCAAAACAATATTGCGTTTTCCTCGTTAGCATTCCGCTCTGATGTTGCAACATCCAGTATTGTATTTTTATCATTAATTCTGCGGATTGGTGTTCTGTCTAATCTTGCGCACACCGCATCTTTTTGAATATTTAAAAGTTTAACGGTGAAAAGTTTTGCCGAACAAAGTTGGTAGAAAAGTAGCTTCAGGTGAAAAGAAAAGGTAATGGATCCACGTTCCCGTTTTTCATCCTCGCGAAGGGGATGGGTCATCAGTCGCCTTCCTGCCCCTTTGTGAAAGTTTGAATACGTAGACAACGTCTGGTTTCGTAGGGACCATTTCTTCTGCAGCTTCTCGTATTCGGGGCTTCTTCACCGTTTGTCACCCGCTGCCAAGAATGTGCCGCGAGTTCGAAGGAGAAGATAAAATGGAATCGCACGCGGTTCGTCCCCATTTTATGGCGACAGGCGGATAGTGCGATAATTTGTCGGAATCATTGTCCAGAAATTAATTCCCCATTTCGTGCTTTACGAATCCCCCAGTCGCGCCATTCCTTTGTATTTGACCATGGAAAATGAAGTTTAAACCCTCTCGTGATAGTGAAATACGCAGGAAATTGGGGATATCCTGCCGCGTTATGAATCCCATAGTGATTTTACCTGACCAATACCATGGCATAATAATATAAAGTAAATCTATATTCTATTATACTCGTCGGTATTTCTGAATTTATTTATAAATTTAGTGTGATATTTATTTAACTAACTCTACATAATTTTCTATATTAAATTTAATAAACTTGAAATTATTAAAATATATTTAATCGTGTGTACATCTGACAATTACAAAAGATGTATTGTATTATAGTCGCATGCTAACTAATATCTTTAATATCTCAACTATAACAATGTCCGAATCATCCTAATTTACACAGAACGAATATTTTAGACTCCAAACTTTTTTTGCCGTATTTTCCATAAATTTAATGGATTTTAATTGATTCTTTAAAATGAGAACATGCTAAACTATACAGAATATAAATCTATAAATGAAGAAAAGTTTTTGATAATAGTATCAAAAGTTACAACGTAGCAAGAGTTTCTGAAAAAAGTGTAAAAAAGTTTTATTCAAAAAATCATATCTTTAATCTGAAAATACAATCAAAAAATGAAAATAAATATCGTTACAGAAATAGGAAATTAATTTAAAAAAAAGATATGTCATAATAGTTAGTTACAAAAATTATAATTATTTCAATGAGTGAAATTGGAGTATTTTAAAACATGCTTGAAAAGGAAAATAATGTTATAAATATTATATTATGACACAAATAATGTTTATTAACATAAATATTATGTTTACAAATTATGATTAATTATGATTAATTAATATAAAAAGAAATGTAAAAGTTTTATTGATAGTCAGCGCAAATACCGTAACGCGAGTTTCTGTTTCCATCTTTTAGGATAATAAAAATTAATATAGAATATTAATGATATTATCTGAAAAAATTGAGTTAGCGAAGCTTTTATTAAATAAACAGCGGATATTAATAAACTGAGCATAGTAAACGGTAAGATAAATGTTCAAAGCCATTCCGTAATCCACATCGTTAAATAACTATATTGTACATTGTACAATGTACATTGTACAATGTGCATTTGACGCGCGCGCGATATGATTACTCACATTGTGTGCGGAGATCGATCAAAAACAAATTACTTGGCGACAAAGAGACGTACAAAGACCGTCTATTGCACTCTAAGCGATCGATATCCGCATCCTGATGCTGCGAGCCTTTGTGTCTGGTGCAGCAGTACTGGCTGGACGATGCGATGGACTAGAGCGGCTTCCGATAATAATTTTTTTTCTCGTTTGGCAAGTTCGTCCGTATATCCGTATATCGTGACGATCCCTGTCAAAAGCAGCAACCAACATGGTTTATGACGCATCTCGTTCTTGCCATCTTCATAAGAAAGGAGGGAACGAGGAAGGATTTCGATGGAACCCTCTCTGGTCGAGCATAATGTGCCCATTATCTTCAGTCCTTTCGTCTATTCCGCATATGTACCTTGCTTATATAATGTACCGGGTGTCCGCGTAATTTTGTGTCTCCTCCATCTGCTCGGTTTTGCTTTCCCTTTCTCTCGTTGCTACCGCGAATGGTCGTGACACGATCGTAAGGTCTAAAGAAGCATTAGATGATACTCGAACGGGTCGACGAATACAAAGAAGCTGAAAGGGGTGGTTGAACAAGATATGGGGTGGAGGATAGGACGTCAGGCAAGGAAGCCAGAGACCATTACGGTAATATCCTATGGACGGAGGAAGTGATTTTTAAGGAGATAAGGCTGCCATTTCAAGGCAATTTTGCTTTCCCCGTAAGCTTCGTTCTCTTTCTTCGGCGGACCAACTCCCCCGTACTTCCTTTACAGGACGATTATGAAAATTTCGCGCCGTTTTTTAGGGTTCTCGAAAGTGAGCTTTATATGGCTAGAACATCACTTTACGCATAAATCTTCTGAATCTTTGCATTCATGATCAATGAGCTCTTTGTCATTTCTGTCTCGATATTTAAAAGTTAGACGAGTCAAAATTATCTTTTCATAAATAGCATTATTAAATTATACAAGAATTATACAAGTTATGTTTGTAACTTGTTATTACTAACGGTTTCATTAATCCTAATCCATGTCCTAATCAGTATTCGCATTCCTTTAAATTAATATTATTTAAAATTAATGTAATTAAACAATTTTTTTTATTTTGAAAGACAAAGTACGAGGAATAAGATGTATCTTATGTAAATTAAAATTATATAAGGTTGTGAAAAATATTTATTACAAACAATTTTTTATTATAACGTGCACTGAAAAAAATTTTGCTCATTTTTGATCCAATGAATGATCGTTAATCAATGTCCGACTTAATATGAATTAATTCATTGATACAATAACGGGATTCATTTATATAACTATCATTCATTTTTGCAATAAATTCTAGTAATAATTTTATAACCTAAATTCATTATGGGAATTCATTGGATCAATTTTCATCAATTCAATAAATATTTTATTGTATTTACATACAGTTTTAATTCAGTGTAGTTAAAGAAATATCCGAGTGCTAGATTAGTGAATATCGATTAAAGTTAATAAGAAGTAATAACATTTTATAATTATCGTTTTATTTTAAACAATCTACAGATCCTTCAGCATCTGGTTCGTCTTGCGAGGACGACGAAGATGGGCGAGCAGTGATCGTTAGAAAACGAAAGAATAGTGTCTATGCTTCCTCAGCCAGAGCTCCATCAGCGGACAGGGACACTTTAACTTCAACCGATGGTCTGCTTGTAGACTGCGTCGCTTTAGTACATCTCACTGATCAATCTCCGACCGAGTCTACTCAACCCGTGCGTCATCCATCGCCATATTATTACGGCGATCTTTTTAAGATACCGGAGCAACAGTCCAAATCGCAGCCAAATAAATATCGTAAGAGCGTCAGTCTCGATGTACCAGACGAGCGTTCGCGCACACCCGGTTTACCCAAAAGAAACTCGGTAGCGGGGGATGGAGGATCGTATTCATCTCAGCCACGGCATCATCAACAAGCACAACAGCAGTATCCACCGCCGCCATTATCGTCGCATTATCGCAGTCAGGATCTAGTGAGCCCCACATCGGGGAACGAGCATGGTGTTCCAGGCAGAAACGAGATCCTCTCGTCGTGCATCATCACCGAGTGGGATCATACCCTCATGCCTCCTCATAGGCTGTTGAGCCATGATCTGCCTACCACCGTTTGTACCTGCGTCGCATCGCCTGAAGAGGAGGAGGATGAGCTAGACCGACGGCAGCCGCAAGGGGCGCGGCATCAAGTGCGCAAGCTACGACGTACGCGGAGGATAGACCCGCAGCTGATACTTGTTGAGAACGAGGACGACGTGGAGGGTGAGGACGAGGGAGAAGAGGGGGACGAGGAGGACGCGGAGTCTGAGGAAGAGGACGAAGAAGGGATGGCTAGGCAACGTCACCTTTACGAAACGGCCTTCGACTGCAAGGTCAATCGTTCCGACGATGATCTTGACGATCTCGATCGAGTCACTAATCATGCGGTACTGCATTCCCAGGTATGTACGTTGATTTTATTATCAACTTTGATACTGAGTTAAATGCTCAGCTAGAGATTTTTTATTTATTTGCAAGCTATTATTTCCATTTTCTGTCTTTTTGTTCTTAAATAACATATTTCGCTGAATTTTGTTCTATTCAGTATTCAAATGAAAATTATAGAAATGCTATTATTATATTCTATTTGCATACGAAAATAACGGTTTTACTAAAGTATTAAAAAATTTAATTAGATATCGATAACAATGCTGCAAAACGTTTTAATATTCTAGCAATCCGTTTCAGCGTTCTATATTATTATTTTGATAATCCAAAAAACAAAATTATTTTTAGAGTTGTAATCTAATTTTTGATATTTAAGCAAATCCATTCTTTTTGTGTAAAAAGCAAGTTTTAAATAAAATAAAATAAAACGCAGATACGAAGTGGTAATACCGCGCCAGTGAGTAGAACGAGTTCGTCAACGGACACGTCGAAGCAACAACATCAACAGTCGCTTCCTTACGCTGGCCAATCGCAGTCAAACAAAGATAGACGTAAAGTCGTACTTCTCCGCCCAAAACCGATTCCGAGCCGCCTACAGCAGCAACAGCAACAGCAGCAGCAACAGCAGCAGCAACAACAATCGCAACAACAGTCCGACAATATATCAACTTTGTCCCAAGATATCGAGTCCCTCCAGATTAATTCGAGCGACGAGAAAACTGGATCGCCGAGATTACCAGCACGTGATTATACACCGTCACCACCGTCGACCGCACCCTTGCCTGCGAAATTTCACGGAAACCGAGATCATTTGCTGTTGAATATTCGCAGCGCGCCAAATTTACCTTCGCAGCAAGATCATCCTCGCTTGAAGGACATGAGATTACCGGTGAAATCGTTGTTGCGCGCCAAAGAATCACCGCAGAGCAGCGAGGGCAGCATTCTTGAAATCAAAAGTCGGCCAAAGACCTTTATCCAGGAGAACATTGATTCTTCGCAGGGCCGGCGATTTGATAAGGAGCTTATACTGGAGTTCAAGGACAGGCCCCGGGAGGAGAGACAACGGCCACGTAGTCTGATCCGCGAGAACAGGCCGATAAGGGAGTTCAAGGGTAGGCCTCATGAAGCAGAGAGCGATCTTGTGCGACCGCGAAGAGACGCTGGCCTTTTAGAGTTCAAGTTACGTACTTCGAGGCGTCGCATTGGTTACTCCAGCACGGAGAGCATGGCGACCAGCAGCAGTGGCGGTAGCATGGAGTCCATCAGAAGTAGCACTAGCGAGGGCAATAGATCAACTAGCAGCTCTGACAGTCGACACAGCACCAGATCACTAAGCTCCCACAGTTCCGACAGCGGCGGTACCAATTGCTACCATCATCATCAACAGCCGTCGCTACCTGGCTTTCTAAATCATCACGCCACCAAGTTGCACATCCTCTCGCCAATCTCCGACAAGTCGTCTCAAGAGCCGGCCTCGGAAACTTCCGACAACAATCGCAACAATAACTCACAGAAAGCCTCGCCTGAAGAGAACATCACCGCGGAGAATAACGTCACTTCAGGCAACACGAATACAGTCACTTCGCCTATGGACATGTCTTTTAAGAAGCGGCGAACGCCGCAGAATAAGAATCTTATTAATCTTGCTTTGCAGTCATCGTCGTCGGGCGACGCGGAGATCCAGGGTTCAGACAGCGGTATATCCATTGAATCTCGCGCTGGCATCAAGTGCAAACCTTTTGGGTTTCATTTGTTAAAGCCGCAGCTTGACAATATTAATTTCGTCGATAATGAGCCAGAACTCTCGGATCTACCTTTCGACATGCCGAAGCTACGTAGAAGACGGTTGCTAATGCAACAAGATGCCACTACATCCGGAAGTGCGACCAGTGTAGACCTAAGAGATCTACCCTTTGATATGCCAAAACTCAGGAAACGTCTCAGATGTACTCAGAGTACTGAATCCAGTGCATCTCAGGCGTCGTCCAGTCTCTCGGTACGCGATGTGGAGCCGCCTCTTTTATTTGGTAAGTTCTCTCTAGTTTACATATTTTTATATTTTATATCGTAACTCTAAAAATAGAAATTTTACTAAATGTTAATAATAAATGAATATATACATATATAATGAATATATAAATATATAATCACTATTAATATGATTACATTCTTCAAATACTTTTTTCTGTGTTTTATTTTTTATGTATTTTAAACTATACATATAAATGCGATGAGTATTGTTTTTTTTTAAATAATCAAGTATTTTTTAAAGATAATTAACGTAAAGGGAAAACCATGAGAGTATTTGAATTTATCTTTCTTTTTAATCGAGCGTCTAGCCATTAAATCAATAAAAACCGTACTTTCGACACCTCGAGGTAAACTAAGTACTCATCAGGGCAGAGGGGTTACCGTAATTTGATGCTGATCGTTATGAACCTTCCAGACAACAGCTAACATCGTTAAGCTTCACTTAGTTGCTCCCAACGGTTGGATATTCACTATAAACACACACGCCTCTTTGTCAACCATGTATTAATGACTATCCTTTAATGCATCCTTGAATACATATTTTAATATATTATTTAATATATTATTTTTTAATTATAATATATCATTTCTTCTAGTTTATTATTCTTTCAAGGAAATGAATTATTAGAGACACGAAATGATTATTAGAAATTGTAGCAAAACTATTTAAAATTATGGTGAAACTCTATAGTTTCTAATAATTTTGCCACAAATATTAATAAATTTCGCATCTCGAATATTCGTATTAATTTACTACACAGCATTAATAGTTGAATAAATATTGATAATTGGTAATATAATTTGTCAAATGTATGTCAAAGTATTAAGTAATTTATCCATGTAGGTTATTTGAATATTAAACCCTCATTTATTATTATATAATGAAATTATATTATAGGTAAACATGTTATAGATAAACATTGTATGGCATTTGTATGTATAATGACTCATAGCTATAATTCGGCAACGAGCAATAATTACGGATCGATGTTCGGCAACTGCAATTTATCAAGTGCTATAGAAGTAACCGCCAGCGTGTAATTTAGATCACATTAATAGTACGAATCATAGGACATCAATAATTTATCGCTAGCGAGTGAATTTGGCCCAATGCAAGTGCACTACGAAACGTTCGGAATTAGTCGGGTGATTAAGCCACCACCGTCGCTGCCATCATACCGGGCACCCTCTCCTGTTAACCCCCCGAAGCTGTATCGTCCAACCTGATGGGACTTTGAACGCACATCGTCTACCCTCCGAGTTCCCAAATTGCGAAAGCTCTAATGCGAGAGCCACGCAGCGCTCTCTCGCGCTGCATACCGCCTACGGCCGAGGGAGCCGCAACCTGCGGTGACGTCGATCTGCGGGGGACGATGGTAAATGCTAGTACACGAGGGGTAGGCTTGAGCAGGCTTGGGTTTACGTGCGCTGATGTATAGACCTACCGGGATGAGGTGGGTGAGAAAAGGAACGTGGGCGACGAGAACAGAGTGAGCAACTATTTTTATCGTCGGTCGAATGCCAATAAAGGCACGGAATGCCCGGTAAATCCGTTTTGCCTGGAAGTTTTACGGGTCTTTGGGAACTGTTTTTTTTCTCGCCTGGAAGAACATGTGGACGACGACGATCGTACAACGAGTGATTCCTCACGCCGTGAAATACGTCGACGCGGATTTATTTAATCAATTACGGCCTTCGCTCGGGGCTCTAAAGTACGCCACTCGCTTTTGCGTCGTTGCCTGGGTGATTTAAAGCGCAGACGATTATCACTTGCAGGTTTCGTCGAGCAAGGGACAAATTACGCAATTGTGGAACGAATTAATATTCCTTTTTCATTGTTATGCAATATATCGTAAAAAGGTTAATAATTTTAAAAAATTATTAACAATCTCTCTAAAGGAACGTAAATTTCTCTTCATCCTTTAAATAAGTCTACAGAAGATAAACTATATAAATTTAAATTTGTTATTAAACACAATAATTTACGCATGAATAACATTGATTAGGCTTTCTTTATTTAGTTTTTAATTTTTAAAAAAGTATTATAATTAATATATAATTTAATAAAATAAATTAATTAAATCTTTTATAGAATCAAGAACTTTATTCTGCAACTCTTAATGACTATAACGATATCGTTAATGTTCCCGAGAAAAAAATTTTATGTAGGTATATGGACATATTTTATATAATTATATATAATTATGTATAAAATATTCCCATAATTATATATAATTATATGTAATTGTATATAATTTTATATAATTATATATATATATAATTTATAATTATATAATTTATATATATAATTTATATAATTATATATGAAACATTTTTTCTCGGCTTTTGCACAACTTTTTTACCATGTACAAATTATAATATTTGCGCAACGTAACGATATCGTTAAGACTACAGAATAGAGGCCTAAATTTGTTTATTGCACATTTGACAAGTATGTGCAATTCGGCAGAATTTGTTTGTCAATAAAGTATGATGTCACAAAGTGTAACGTAGAACACACTCGATTTTGCTGATAAAAACCCAATCATGTCATTCAGTTGTAATCGCTCTTTTGAGCAACTATCTCGTCGAAAATATGAATAAATAGCCGTCGTCTGCACGAAGTTTAATCAATGTGCGGGTAAATACATGAATGCGACGCACTAGAGTTTGTTTGTTGAGCCAGTCCTTTCTGTTTGCCAGATAACGAAAGTGCAGTTGTCACATTGCATTCTCGCGAAACTACATACAAATTATTTCGACTACGGTTGGTCGAACATTTCACTGTGACGGCTTTTTATCGCTAAATATACAAGAGATATAAAAAAGCTCCAGCTTCTTCAAACAGCTATGCGCGAGCGCGTTTTAATAGCAACGAAAATTATGTACTCGTTTATGCAGCGATTATATAATGTTATGCTCATATATGTCTCCAGAGATTTTACAAAATTTTATGATTACGGAGTCACGCAAATAAATTCAAATTAAAACGCTATTTAGTTACAACCAATGTAGAACCAAATTTAATAAAATACTTGTCACTTCGTAATCGATGCGTTCTCCTCACACATAATATTCCGCATCTCGATTTGGCAGCCGGCTGGCGAGCAAATCGGAACCCGTGATATTTTTCCCGGTTGATGGATGTCGGATTCGTAAATTAGCTTTTGAAGAGGGACCAGGGAAGAAGGGAGATATGAAGGAACGAGATGTCGAATGCGTTAGCACGTAATCAAGACCAGATTTTTCCAAAGATATACGCTTTTTATGCGTTTCGTTGTCGACAATTACTTCTTTGGAAGTGGGAGGCTCAGCAGGGTGGGTGATCGATCGGTTTCTTTGCCTTCGACTATCGCACGTGGCTAGCGTATCATTTTATTGGTTTGTCAGTGCGAATAGGTCGTCGATCACGATAAGCCATCTTGATCGATGAGGCGATTCAGTTATTACCATCTACATTTTTCCAATATAAATATTTTGACTATTAATAACGTTAATTTTGTTAATATAGTTATATTTTTATTGACTGTTTAATTAACAATATTTTTTGTTTTTTATTACATTAAATCGATTTGAATTAAAAAATTATTCCTTCTCGATAATATTTCAATCCATCATTTCAAGTCTGTCTCATATCAAGTCAAGGCGTCTTAAGTCTGTTTTTATCAATTAATTTTAATTTAATCTCGCTCCAACTACTTTTTTTTCTCAAAAACTCTTAAAATTCTTAAGCTAAAAAAAAATAAAGATTAAATTGAACCGAGATTAAAGTTAATCTCATGATGGAAACGGGAATTTATCTACTTTTTTAAAAACGATGGGTGACAGGTCAGCGACAAAAGAGAACAGGTGATTTTTCCTTCAGCGTATCATTTTTACATTTCAGTAGCATTGATGGACGGCCAAGTTGGAAGGAAAACAGTGTATTGTGCTTTAGATAAAAGCCATCAGCTTGTGCAGGTCCACAATGCACTATAGAGACAGGAGTGGAGGGTAGAGTACACATCCCAAAGCCACTGCTTCGTTCTGCTTTGCATACTCTTCCCGTACACAACGTGGGTTCATGTGCTTATATATTGAGTATCAATGTGTAGAGCACGTGTCACCAGGAAGATAGGCGCGCATTGAAAATATCGGAAATATTACGCCCTACTTGCGACAAGTTTGCACTGTCCCTTTTCCGATTATCTCTTTCAAACGTCATCATTGAAACGATCTCTTTGATAGCGGCATTATCGCACTCGGAAATAAATATAATAAAATAAATCAATGATATCTCATTGTATATCTCGCGAAAACGAGAAGTAGTTGTATTTTGCTCGTACATCACGTACTTGGTCTATAAATACATTCGACTTTTTTGCATCATCGCTTTAGGTCGTTTACGACAGCGAAAAAATTGATACTTGCAATCTCGACGAGCACATCTGTCTCGCGTGTAGGCCATTTAATGGCCGACCAGGCCGACCACGTGAACTCATAGCTAGTGGCGATCGTTAACGGTTCAAAGAAGAGGGAAGAGAGAAGCAAAAAACTGCATTGACGCGGTGATATCTGGCTCGGCTCGCTTCGTTGGGTACACCGGGGAAGGTTTGGCAAACGATAGAAGAAGCGTGCGTACACAAGACCTCTTCCGGTTGTTTACGACTGAAGTTGTTAAGTGTAACTTACATCAGAGTCTTTGTTTTTCCGCTGTGACGATCCGTATTCTCATCTACCAAGAGAGTTTCAAGCAAAAACATCTTGTTTTTGTCGTTTAAGGATAAATGCTCAAGAGAATAAAAAGAAAAAAGAAGACAAAAGAAGAAAAGATAATATCTAAAATCAAAATCGTGTATTCTTGATTTAATTCGTAAGAAACAGAATTAAGAATGTTTTCTTTTTATTTCTCTGGTTGTAATGGCATTGGTTTCAATTGAGAAAAGGTCATGAAGAATACTTATCTATGTGAATTATGGAACAGATATTGCCATGATTTTACCGTTGTTTTCGATAACTCGATGTGGCCTCGAACGTTCAGCGAAAATTATTCTGTTTACTCTGTTCCTGACGTAAAAGAATCCGAAATTCCATTATATCGTAACTATTCACAGACGCGAACCACGTAAATTAACATCACACATACAATCTAACCATTTGGCAGTTGATAGTAGCCAAACTAACTTGTGAATGTAATCAAGGATTTTATTTTAAACGTGTCGCGTTTAGGAAATTCATTTTAAATATGTCGCATTGTCAACTGCAAAAAAATTTGAATTAATGTCTCATGAATGAGCGCAATAACATGATTATTTACATAGTTCATTAGACAATAAGGACATTACGCGAATATTATATTTGTACATAATTAAATTTAATAACTAGATACAATTTTTTTCTATCACAGCGTATAACGCTTGTTACGAAGTGAAATTAAATCCACGTCGTGGCAGCCCAACGAGCTCTAATTTTCATGGTTTCCTGCGAATGCAGATTTTTAACGACCGTCTATGTACCTGACGAATTTTTACGGCTTATGAATTTTAAAAGAGCTGACAAATTGCATGCACTCTGTTTTCAAATTCTTTGCTCAGAGAGTGGATTTTGCGAACAAACACAAACAACGCTTGTTGTATGCACTAAACTTCATATGATGATGTCCTACGGCTACGGATAAACGCAATTTTACTGGTTCAAGAATCTAGTCACGTACTGTTTGCCTGATGTCACAAGTCACGACTGTTATCCATTTGGTACCGATCCAAAACGCCACCATGACGCGAATCGCCATTCGGCTGACTATACTCGGGGATTTCTACTGGCGAGTTCTGTCAGATTAGAATTAACGTGTTTTGATGATTATGCTTGGCAAAACACACGAAAACCAAGATAATTAAGTTAATCTACTTGCGTATAGATTTTACTTATTTTACAATCTTATGTTTACTTTTTAAATAAATTTTTAAGTAAGTTTCATTGCTATTTAAAAATTATATTACTAACGCTCTCTCTCTCTCTCT
>NW_012130067.1:4882396-4912785 GCF_000143395.1 Atta cephalotes | reverse complement strand
TTACTTACTTACTTACTTACTTATTACTACTTACTTACTTACCTTAACTTACTACTTACTTACTTACTCTCTACTCTACTCTCTCTCTCTCTCTCTCTCTCTCTCTCTCTCTCTCTCTCTCTCTCTCTCTCTCTCTCTCTCTCTCTCTCTCTCTCTTGTCAATCTTAAGAATTCATTGATCTTTTCGTCTGCAATTAATTTGTTATTTTAAGTTATTTTAAGTCTTTCGACAATATGAAATTCTTTGTCTCTGGATCTTCGAACTTCAGTGCAAATTTTTATATTGTTTTAAGCTGTATAAAAATTTGTCAAATTCTTACATTCTAGAAAAATTTTAACAATAAATTTTTATTATAAAAATTGGATTGTATTTCACTTATTTTTTTATAGATTTAAATCTACCAGAATTTACAATTTAAAAAATCGGCTATGTTTTTAAAGTCTAATATTATCGATGAAGAATTAATTGATAAGAATAAATTAAAGTATCTTTGTACCATTTTCTCTCTTCTTTTCGCATAATTGTTTTTATAATTATTCTATCAGTTCCTTTTTAAAATGACAATATCGACATCCATAGAATCATCTTTAAGCATGTAATATGTCGCCGCCAGCAGACAAGGGGAAAGATATGATCAGATATCAAAGGACTAGCCAAATAACTAACTATGTAATCGTTATCTGCCAGACTTGAGGATCTTAATAATTTCCGATTTTATTACTTCAAAGAGTTGACATTTCATTGTGATATGCGCACACTTGATTCTTGATAGAAACTTCCATTTAAAGTAATATGTTACTTTGTTAATAAAATATAATACTTACCATAATGCAAATCGGACTAATAAATTATTACCTTAGTTACAAATTTTTTATTAGAAAAATATATATTTTTTAAATATTAATATTAAATATTTTGTGAACGATTCTATCAAAAATATATGAAGCAACTCACTGTTAGCAACTTGAATTTTTCTGGTATTAATCAATAAAAAATGAAAGTCCCAGAGTGAGTATTTTGTAAATAATAAATGTACTCACAGTCAGTGGCGTAGACCGAGGTATCGATGATCCTTGGACAAATTGTACAAGTATCATTCGAATACGATGGAAACGTCTGACATGTGCCTATCGTACTTCATATTTCATGAGGATCGCGGACGTATCAACTATTCCGAGCAGGTTCGAAGTGTTTGCCATCGCGTCGATAAGGGCCCGTCGACGAAGGGATAGAAGAGCTCAAGGGCGTGTAACTGCAACATCTGTTGGCGAAGAGATCTCCAAGGCCTATCCAGGGCAATGGCGTCTCGCATCTGTTGTTCGGGCATTTCGGCGCTATTGCGAAATATCTTCGAGGGAGAGTAGAGCTTTGTAACGATGCAATTCCAGCTAAAGACGCATTCGTGGCGAGCCGTCGAGATTGCAAACTCATCATGACTGGCAGCTTCCGAGATTTTCTCCTTCATTTATAGTTATTTTATGCGCGAGAATTTTTAAAACCAAAGTTTCAACGCGACTATTTTCACATTTGTCGAATGAACGACGGTTGTGGATCATAATGCAAATGTGATTCAACAATTCCGTTGGATATTCATTTCGCTTCAAGCGATTTCGTTCGGCGCGTTTACAATTCAAAGTTTTACTCGTAAAATGACAAACTTTCCATCTACGTGCGTAGGATGACTGCGCCATTATAAGGTGTCATCTCTTTTTTAATAGCGTCTTGCCACTCAATGGAATCGCCATTGACTCCTTTCTCGAGCGTGTTTGACGTGTCGGCTTCCCAAGGCAGTAAATTCGCTAGCGTCGTAAATCTCTGCGGCGGGTTCCACCCTCGATCTTCTTCGCTCGGCAATAAATACAGATCGCTGGCGCGAGGTTGCTCTGTTTCTCCGCTGGCATTATTCCGAGTCTCAGTCTCTGACGATACGCAATATGTCCTGATTTTCGCGGGGAATTAAAATTTCCGTTCGCCGTCCGTGATATGGCGTGCAGCTTCCTGACGGCAAACGCCTGCGAGATTTCCTATGTACACCCCCGTCTCCGAGTTTCATTCGTGACCAGGAATTTCCCTGGAGACGTCTGCGGCGACGTGTCTCGCGTGTCTCTCGTCGAACGAATATTTTCCGCCCTTCCTAGCTATTCCTCTTCTCTCTGACTTTCTAACGCCGTGCGCAATCACCGTTCCCTTTTTCCCATACGACGTCGCAAAACATCACTCGACGAAACTTCGGGTGATCTTAAAGCAAGCACGCTACGAACTCGTATATGATGATCACCGACAGAGTTTACTCGTGTCCTTGACGTTCCTGTGTACGATCCGGTACCGAACATCTCGACGGCTTCTTCCCATTTCCCGTGGGAGCGTGCGGTCGGAAAGCCCGCGAAGAAATTGATTGAGACGTATCTCCATCAGAGACGGATATTAAAACAGTCTGAGAAGAAGGAGGAAGCAGGGAATAAGGATACGAGTGTCAGGACAAGAGATTACTCATAGGGTAGATGCTGTACAAAAGACAAGTTTGGTCTTGGGAAGAAAATTCCAGCAAAGACAGAAACGAGAAAAAACGACGTTTACACCGTCGCTGGAAGAGGAAGAGGAAAATCAAGCAGATAAATCTGCTGGGCCGATCGCCAGATTGAATTTAATAATACAGACGCACGCAATCTCGTCGAGTAGCGTTAGCCATGCGGCGCGGTTAATGTTTAACCATTTCCGAAACGTGTATTTCGCAAAGAGGAATTGAATAGAAATGGTGCGTGAGAGAGATATACTCGCACCATCTTTCGGTTTTTTCTTTTACCGTAATTTGATGTGCGTGTAGAAGAGGTGCGTTTTAGAACTGATTGTCATTTCCACCACAAATTATATGACAAAATTCAAACTGACTTCTTCCAGCGAAAGTTTGCCAAATATAATTATTTGTCGTACATTAAGAAAAAACTTTATTATAGATTATACAGATATTAGATATGTTATTGCATTATAAGATATTTAAATTAAATTCTTACGAAAATAAAATAATTATAATAAATTGTAACAGATAAAGTAATTATTAGATATGTTATTATATTAAAATTTTAATTAAATTTTTACAAAAATAACAATCTCGCATTTTTTAATTCTTCGATGCTACGTTATATGTTTTGTCAATTCTCATACAATACAATAATTATTGTGTAAAATCACAACACATGAATATATAATATTTTTCATCCAAACGATGACAAATATATTTTTATTAATAAAAAATTATAACATGAAAAAGTTTGGAAAGCAAGAAAAGAAAACAGTAAAAGAAAACACTAAAAGAAACAATCGAGGGATATGCCATATCAGTGATACTAAAGGATTAAAATTAAATATTTTATTTTTCTCAATTTGTTAAAATTTTTTATGTCTGTGATAAAATTCCGTAACTGCAGATACTTTGCTTATCTATCTGTTTTTTTTTTTTCCCGAGACGTCGTAAATATCTGCAAATGTATGCGTACCCAGACGAAAGCACTCCGACGTGCTCTTCGGACACATTAAGCCGTAAAAGAGGCTAACTCGACGTTACACCTGTCAGAGCAATTTTGTTTTACCTGTGTCATGTACCACGTCCGAGAAGTCAACCGCTAAGAGATTGCGCCAACAAATGAAATTAGCGTCCTACTATATTCAGGGGCGTTTCTTTGATACGGAGTGTCGTTCCTCGATCATTATCGTTCGCGAGGAAACCTCGACCCTGATACTGACAAGGCAAAAAGTCACGTAATCATAAAAAGTTAGGTATGAACAAATTGTTCTTGATAGAGTGGTCTGTCATCTTAAAAAAAAAGATTTTTTTTTAGAAAGCAGTCTTATGTCTTTTAATTGAATTTACAAGTCATATTACTGTTTCGCTTTAAATATTATATTTAATTTTATGTTATATTAATTTTATTATTTAATAATGATTTGTCACAATATTATTTTAATATCAAACATTTAATAATACCGATAATATTTTAATAATACTAAAAACATTTTTTTATTTATCATTATTCATGATATAATTATTTAATATTCAATTAACGTTCTTATCTGTTTCAATTATCAGTCTTAAGCGAAGAGTCATTTACAAAAGTTAAGAATAATGAATACAAAATAATATTGATAATTCAGTAACAACTTTTTGTGGATGCAACTTAATCGGTTGTTTGAATAAATTCCGACGTATCCAAGTTCTGATTTGTGGCAATTATTAAGGAATCGTAAAGAGTTTACGACGATAGATCGCCTACAATTCCGTACGATCGGTATATCATCGATGTTTACTGGCGAGAGCTCCACGATGCGTCTAACTGTCGGGTGACTCATTTCAGGCGGCGGTCTGGCGCGTCCGAAGATGACTCTGAATCTGGATGCCAGTAATATTGCAGCGGGAACGAGTGCGAATTTGGGCGGTCAATTGGTGCTGAAAAAACCTAGTGGCCTAAACCTCGGTTTACCGCTGGAAATCAGCACCGCTCGAATATCAGCTGATCTGGTTGACGTGGAGCTTCCATTGGAGAGACAAGGGTGAGTGTTTTGCCGGCTTTTATTTTGAAATACTTTATTTTTACATGAGTTTTAGTGGACATGGTATTACCGTTAATGTACGGACGATGTGAAAATTTAACGACTTGAATACCACTAATGAGTTTGTTAACATTTTAAAGTTATTTTCATTTGTGCGCTTGCACTTTTTTATCTTTCAATTTTGCATAAGTACTTTTCGCAATGTTTTCCGCACAGAAAAAATGATTTTGCTGAAGTATTAAAAATTTTTATTAGATGCAGATCTGAAAATTTTGTTAATCCATCAAAATAATTATACAGAAACAAACATGATATGAGCAATGCTGTAAAAAAATTTTTGAAAAGTTTTGACATTCTAGCAACCAATGTTATAATTATTTTAATGCTCGAAAAAACTATTGTATTTTCAAATCTGTATCTATAAATGTCTAAATTCTTTATATTTTAACCGTTATTTTCGTGCAGTACTAAAACTTCGCAGATTAATGCGCATTATTTGAAGAGAGATCTTTTATTTAGATGGTATCACGGCTCTATCACACGCATCGAAGCAGAGGGTCTTCTACGAGTTCATCAAGAAGGAAGCTATCTGGTGAGGAACAGCGAGTCGACCAAACAAGACTATTCTCTATCCCTGAAGTAAGTAATACTTAAATAAATATTTGTTCCCTTATTCGATAATTTGAACAAATATTTATTGAACATTACGGATTCTTCTGAGTGTTATAACTCACGTAATTACGCCGTTCTAATTGTTTTAGGAGCGCCCGTGGTTTCATGCACATGCGCATCCAGAAGAACGAAGAGCTGAACGCATACATTCTGGGACAGTTTAGCAAACCGTTCGAAAACATACCGGAAATGGTCCGTCATTTCAGCGTGAATCGTCTTCCGATACGCGGTGCCGAGCACATGTGTCTCCTGCATCCGGTTATAGTTCAGCTTTTGTAGCGCATCTATCGTAGCGCCATTTAAGGCGCTGGGATTTTGATAATCTGTTTTCTTTTTTTCCCGACGAGTGCCGAAGCGCGCGATTGCGAATGAACGGTAAGCTTGATATAGCGAACGAGATGTAGGAAATATTATTCTCAAACAAGGGAGTCTTCCGAGAGTCCGTGAGACGTGGTTGACCCATGAGATCCTCCGTATCAATTCGCATTCTGATTGAATGAACCGTTCAGCACGAAGAGCGTCAGAGATAATGGACAATAATAGCATTGACGGGGAATATCGCTTCGTCGCGAAATGTTAGGGGAAGTACAGTACAAAAGTATAAACGTTGATATTGAGCGAAGCTGCTCAACGAATATACAGTGCGATCGATCAGACGAGAACGTCCAGGTCCGTGCAATTTGTTGAGAGACCGGTGTTAAACTATGTATGAGGAATCTCAGGTCGCTCCAAGTGAGGATACTTGCTCACAAACGTCATCTTTTTGACAACACTTTACTTTCGCATGTCTAGTTCAAGTTTATAGTCCAAGTTTTTATTGCACAATAAAATTAGAGTCAGTAGGAGTGGATGTTTTCCTCCTCCTTTGCCTCTCGGACTCGAAAGCGTAAAGATCGGTGTCCTACATGCTTCGTCTTCCTCAAAAACATCGCGCAAACCTACCTCATAGGCAAACGCATGCATCGCGGCACGATGAAGAAACGTATCAGAAATTGCGGTATTAGAAATTGTAAGAGTCTGGGGAACGAAATTAAAACAGATACGAATTATCGTTCGATGTAGTGGCGATCGTTGATAACTCTCATGAAGGCTATAATGAATTCGGGATCGATGATTCTAGCAGAAATATACGCGAGAACATTCTTGAAGACGTTTTTCCCGACAATTGTTCCTCGAATCGACATAATCGAATCCGACTATGTGGATTCTGGATGAAAGAAACCTTTCAAATGGGATCAGAAATGCTGTTTTATGAAACGATATAATTTAAATAAGAAGGAAAAGTGCGATGCGCGTATTTAGATTCACATAATGTGCTGCGTAGAAGTAGCTCGACATTGAAGCCAAAGTAAAACTAATTCTAATATCCAGTTAAGGAACATAGCAGAAGCTATAAGCTGGATACGCGCAGCAAGCGCGAATAAAATGCCAAACTTTACTTCTAATCATTTAGTCAGGGTTTAGTTGTCCGTCTCATCGTTGATAAGTGATTAAGTAGGCTTAGAACTAAGCAAGCATATGACAGTCAGTTGGCTCGGTTATGAATCTTAGGTGAGGCGAAGAAATTGCGAGTCGAAGAAAATAATGAGTGTTTTTTTCGCAAAACGAGCGACGGTATTGTGATCGGAAACGTGAGGAAAGTAGAAAAAGATGATAGTGATCAGACAGTCTGAATCATCGATGGCTCGTCATATGAGTCATCCGTCCGAGAGTCCACGAGGACACTCGCGAAAGATTTTTGCGATAGAATGCAACTGATACATATTTTTTCATGTGATATTAATTTGTTACAGAGATAGCCTAGTTTTACCTGTGATCTGTTATTTAATTCCTCTTATCCGCGCGCGTAACGGCGCTATCGCGTGAGCGCGCGCGATAATAAAATAATTAAACTTGCTATTATTATTACGTAGAATCAGCAACGACGCGTCACTTAGACGCGATGATGAGACGTCCGTGGTGTCACAATAATTTTTCAAATTAGAAATTCGATTCGCAAAGGTTGTGAGCGAATTTTCGTTGGCCGCATAAGCAAGAGAAGTTTTGCTTAATATTAAGTAGTGACGTAGAAAACCTACGGTGAGAAGTAGCGAGTGCCAGTTGCATGTTGTAAAAATTAGCCGATGGTCTCATTTGATTTAATTGTTTAATTCGCGTACGCAAAGCAAGGCATCCCTTATTAAAACTGTTTAAATTCGCGATCGCTGAAATACTTGAATTGTGAGCGAGGCACTCTCTACTTTCGCATCTAATTAGGTTGAGTGTAATTTATACGTCGTATTTTAAGCTGCCAGTATTATTAACTGTAATCGATAATGCATATCCATATATGTTAATGTTTAAGACATTATATTATCTCTATAGCCCGATCATCGACACTATAATCTATACATATTTATTTCTTCTATTATATTTATTACATTGAATATGGTAATGAAATTTTCGTGCGTCGTTAATTTAATCGCGAATTCATAGAGCTGTAACCTTTAGTAATTCTATATTCCGTACACGTAGAGTAATACTATTTATCGAAAGGCAGTACGTAAATTGTATGGTAGACACTAACTTGTAGATACTTCCTGTACCTTGAAATTTATATGAAGTAGCATTTAGATTACGTAATATATAAATATATATTATTATAAATGATTATACTAGCGCGCATAGCTCTCGTTTGTAGGATACATAAAATAAGATCGAGCAAAAGCGGAATGAGTTCAATAAAATATCTTAAGCGCTGTGCACGCCCTTTACGTAAAAAGGGATCTTAGATGGCGATGTGCAATATTCTAATACAGTCTCGGGCGTAAACGTGAAGTGCGATCCAATATTTTTGTTTTAGCAAGCAGACCATCAATGTTCCAAATCGACTTCACTAGGTAGTCTTGTGTACTCTGGAAATTTCTCTTAATAATAAAACAATTAATAACTTCAGTTTGATTATAATTTCAGTTGGAGTTTCGTCATCTTTTTATTTTAATAATCCAAGAAAATCGTCTTACAGGAGGAAAGAAAAAAATTTTATACAAAAGATTTTACAAGGTTATATATAAGAAGATATAAAATGTGTATCGAAGAAGATATAAAAATATTAAATTGAATTGTATAAATTTTCTTTGTATTACGTATATTTTATTTTATTTATTCTATTTCTTTATCTTCTTAGTTTCATACATGGTAGTCTCATCTTCAGATTCAGCTGAAGTGACGGTTATTTTTCTGTGAAGATATCACTTGACTCGCTTCTGTCTATGTGTCAAACATGTAATATATTTAAATATATTGCAACACACACACACACACACACACACACACACACACACACACACATATATATATATATATATATATTGAAATTACATGAAGAGCTTGAATTTCTTTTAAATTTTTTAAACGTTCAATAACGAAATGCATATAATATACTGATTTTTCTCTCGAGTTTGATATTTCGATTATCGATCTTTTTTCCTTAAATTTCGTTTTCCTGTAATTCGCGGCAAAAAAAAATGTACAGTTCACGTAATAACAACAATAATTGTAATAATTACATAATGTATTTAAATATATTTAATTTTAATGTATTTAAACATATTTAATTTTTAATGTATGTAGCATATTTAATTCTACATTTTTAATATATTTAACAAATATATTGAATTCAATTTAATTATACAATAACCTTCATCAAATACCTGTGTAAACTCTTTAAACATAATGTATTGTATTATTTACTCACGATTTCCAGCGCTATTTCGTTGGAATAGTGAAACAGGTTTATGGGACATCGAACATTCCTGAGAGAATTGTGAGAGTGAATAATATACTTTATCAATGAAAGTATGTGAATTACTTATGATGAATAGTTGACATTCACCGAGAGATCAGTTTCCTCGATAAATTGACCTTCCCAACAACTTGGACCGCAGATATCCATTTTACCCGATATGGGCCGACTGCGATACATTTGACCGTCTTTTCCTTTTATCAAACCGTCCGTCAATTGTATCGTCTCAGGTCCCCATTGAGAAAGAAAATGACCCGTCCGCATGACTCTTTGCTGAGGAGTCGTGACTGTGTGACTCCCACCGCAGTATCGATTACAGAGATGATCTCTAATATACATCAGACTTATCAAACTTAAGATAATAATTTGTCATTAAGCTGTTTAAAAATTCTGGAAGGCGTTAAGTCTATAATTGTAATTTTGAAAAAAGATTCATGCTTCATTAATATTAATCAATATCAGCTTGTAATATTTGTTTTTCAAAATGTAATATTTTCTCGAGATTCCGAGATGGTATAAAATATTGTAAAACTGGTTACCTGGGACTCTTCGCAAGCGTCTCCTCCTTTGTTTTCATCTTCTTTGCCTCCTCTTGCACTGCTGCCTCAAATTGGATCAGATTTCTGCTGTAAGGCAATCTTTTCTGTTGTTTTCTAACTTGATCCAACTCATATGTGAGATAGGGTTTCATGCTGATAGTGCAAGGAAATGGCTCTTGTCGAAATCTATCGACCTCTTCTGTCTTCATTACAACATCCTTGTCGCACGATATACATTGAACATCTCTGGATAAAAAAGAAGTCAAGTCGCATTGAAGTTATTTGCAAGCCTAAAATGTTTACTTAAGCAGCTTCTTCGTTCCTGCAGCCTCTATTTCTCGTCTTGCTTCAATCATAATCTTCAATTTTTCTTGAAGCGATTTTAATTTGTCATCCACAAAATCTTTCAGTGACGTTATCTCGACTTTATCCATCTTGGTCGCAATTTCATTCTGCACTTCATCGAGCGCTTGTTGCCAAATCGATTCTTGCTTTGTCAATTTATCGATTGCTTCCTCGAGACCACGAGCGAGATCATCGCAAGCAGCATCAAATTGATCGTGCGATACCTATAATAATTTTTCTAATATTTCAATCTGTATCAATAAGATAAATAGGTCAATAAACTTAACAATTCCTTTTACCTTTCTATTCACAGTTTTAGTATCCGCTTTGTCAGCCAAAGCATCTTCGATCTCCTCTTTATTTGCTTTAACGGTTTTTAAAATTTCAATTTGTTCCAGTAATGTCTGTCAAAAAATTCACATTATTATAAATATAATAAATAAGACAGCTTAAATAAATAGTGAAAAAACAAGCTGCTCTTATATAACTCAGATTTGAATATTATTTAACGCAAAAAAAATGAGGAATGTTTTAATTAATCTTATGTTATTATTAAAAGCTCGTACGTTAATATCCACTTCTTTTTTTTCTTTATCTTCGAATAATTTGCTCATTGTTTCTCCGATGTCCTCCATATCCGTTTCAATTTTTTGCATTTTTATAATAAGATTGTTAATCTCAGCGATATCTGTCTTTTCAGTCTCTTGTATACTATTTAGTTTTTCTAACAAATGTCCAAATTCTGATTCCAATACAATTATGCGTTGGGTAACATCGTTCAAGGCTTCGCCGTGGACTGCTTCTACAGTTTTCACAGCTTCCAAGCATTGCTCCATGTTTGTAACATCAGTAACTTCGATTATTTGTTGCTGATCTTTAATCGGTTCTCTAACAATTTCTTGTGCCGCTGATACTACTGGCGTAGCGACAATCGTTGTTGACATTTTAGTTCTCATATTCAAATATATATTCAAATATAATATATAATAAAATAAAATAAATGTGAATATACATTGTCAACATACGTGCAACTCTTTCATTAAGATCTTGCAGTTCCTGTTGTATATGAACTATGTCCGTTTTTAATGCAGTGACATCTTGGCGTATTTCTTCTATAGCATTACCATCTAAATATACGTATTTTCTAATCAGCTAAGCTCTCTAATATGTTAAAAAAATAACGACTGGATTGATTTATAAATGACTTAAGTAACAATGCCTTTGAGATTAGACTAATTTTTATACAAAATCATTAAACTTATTACTCATAAGTCCTACTTGAACAGCGAGCTTTTCAGGTGTTACTCTACGAATTTTAGGTACTTCTTCCCCAATTTCTTCTTTTTCTTTCTTTTCTAGTTTCACAACATCTTTGGTTTCTATTGCTTCTGCTTCTATTTCTTCTTCTTCTTCTTTTACTTTTATTGCTTCTTTTTCTTTTGCTATTATATCAGCAGTTGCCGCGGCTACATCTTCGGTTAACATATCGATAACTGCTTGCAAATTGGTAAGCCATTGCTCCATCTTGAAGACCTTATCTTCGAGTTCATCCAATCTTGTATTAATCAAAGATGTATCTGCTGTTACTATGCCAGTATCACCTTTGATCACATCTACCATCGCTGTAAGCTATAATAATAATTTAATAAATTACTAAAATAAAGTTTAACTATTTTAATATTTTCAGGATTAACTTTTTATTTTTTATTTTTATTAAATTATTAGAGATACAGAGAAATGTAAATATCATACGCGAGATGTTTACGAGATTAGCAAACAGTATACCTTATCGATACCTTGTTCATTAGCGTCCAATCTTTTATTGATGTTAATAAATTGCCATATATCCGCGGCAGGATCTGCAATTCGATCTTTTAAACGTTCGATTTCCGGAGACGTAGACAAGTCTTCCAAAACTTGATACCGATCTTGCAACTGTTTTACCTATTGATTAAATTATTAGTGAATTATATTGCTATCGTATATAATATAAATTCTAAAAATGATTTATTCTACATACAGATTGTTCGAGCTCTTTAAACTGTGATACCGTTAGAGTAGAATTATTTACGACAGATACAACCATCTGAGCTTCAGGGACTTCTTCAAAATCTATTTGTGGTTTTACATCTTCCTTCACTCTAAAAACTATTTCTGTAGGCACTTGAATATCTGAATCAAATCAATCCATTTTAATAATTTATAATTAATTAAATAAATACAGGAATTCAAAAGAGGAATCATGAGTATTGTACCTTCTGTAAGTATATCAGCGTCTTCACCATCGTCTCTTCGAACTCGATGTATTACTTCTGGTTTCGTCGTCGCAGATGTTATCATCCTCTGCAATAGCTCTCACATAAGGAAAAGAATTACCACTTTTCTTTTTTCAATTACTCGACGTATTATTTTTCTTACTTTAATACGATCTGCGTTTTCACCATGAAATTCAACTGTGGCAGCCTGCAAATTTATTTGTTGCAACAAGATATGGAGAAAATGATGAAGAATATTAAAATTAACCGCGCCAATCTGAAATCAATAATTTTATTAATCGCTTTATCTGCAAAACGATAATGATAATAGTTTTACTATTATTTTACTTCTGGTGCTCCGAGAGCAAGATCGAGCATTTGAGGAAGAGAAATTTGCAGACTGGCATTGTTATTAGCTGCTGTTGGCATATTAAATGCTTCTGGCATTTGGGCAGTTTTCGCAGCCATTTTAAATGCGAGTGCCGATTTTTTTTGGGAATTACATGAGGATCACATCAATTACATTTAACTTCTTGATTGTCAAACACAAACGCGGTTATGGTAAAAAATATTTATTGAATTGTCAATTTTGAAAATTAGTTGCTCTTGTTCCTGTATTCATCTCTTATCCGATAGACCAAGGGAGGTGAAGTTATGTCTGTATCTTCACAGTTGGCGCCACAAATATCATTGACAAGTAGCGTGCCCTTATAGAAAATATTTGTATTATCCATACTTTCTTTTTATTCATTAAAAGTTTCAAAGACTCAACGAATCTGTTTATTATTCCTTTACGCGTCTTTTATGCATCTTTTATGCAAATAAAATAATACGTTTAATGCATAATTAAAAAGTATAACTCTCTTGTTAAAAATAAAGTTTAAGAATAAATATTCAAACAGCGTTATTTAATACATATTATTAATTTTGATGCATTTTTAAATATTTTAAATGTGCATTTATAATAATTTCAAATTGTGTATGCACAACTATCACTATCAAACAAATAATTCTCCGAATAACATATATTTTATATATAATAAAAACATTGTAGAATAATAAATAAAATACAATGTGCAATCTAGGTATATTTTTCAATAATCTCCATTGTTGATCAAATATCGATACGATGGGTTAATGAAACAGTAATTCACCGCGTCGTTTCTCCACAAACAGGCTCGGTTTATCTAACTGCACGTGGTCGATAGACCAAAACGTGAAATAGAATCAAGCTAGGCTACACTACCGCAGAGATTACATCGAATCATATATAGGTATATATTTTATCGAGCTCCCGGATATGATATTCTCGAACGTTTCCGTTAGACCGATACGATCAACGTCAACTCGATAGTGTATTTATACGCTCATACATCTATTCTGCGACGATGATGAATCCTCCCGTATCGCGGGAATAAATTAAAATTGTCGTACTTTCTAACCGATTTATACACGAACTATAATATAATAGAGGGAATAAGTCATATCAGATTCGAAATATCCAAAAAATTCAAAAACTAATAGAATTAAATAGCGTTGTACTTTTGACTATAAATACATATCTCTCTATCTGTCAAAGAGCTTTTCTGCAGCAGCTATATAAAAGTAATCTTGAAATAGCTAAGTTAGATTTTTTTCTGACGTACAAGTCAGGATAAATCGAAAAAATGTATTTCTAAGAAGAGATCTATTTTCTCTTCACGTTTTTTTTTTTTCGAGAAATATGAAAACGATTCCATATATTTTAAGTATCGTTTCGCGAATGATTCAGCAATAATAATCGTTACATATATAGCTGCATACAGTATTCTCGAATTACTTACGATAAAGCCAGCATTAGTGCTGTTTGAGTTACGTTATTTGATCTCCTAACAAATGTTTAATCATGAATAATATCAACATTCTTGATGGGTAATATCTAGCTGGACATCTCGGTATTCAATAACATAACGGTAACGTCATCCTTATGATTTGCTCATCTGTCAGGTGAGTGACAGTTCTTTCTGTCTTCTTCCACGATTTCTTCGACCATCTCGTCAGTGCGAAAACGATCGCAGTTCTGAAATGATGTATACATCCAAGGAAAAGTACGCTGTGATGACGGTGAGTGTGAACGATCCAATTTTAAGACATCGTTTTACATCCAACATTATTAATCTGTTACATTCTTCTCAAATATTGACGTTTCTCTATCGTTTGCCTGTCCGCGGCAGATTTAATTTCGACTTTCATCCTCTATATAACTGCCTATTGTCCGTTTCAATGTAGATTAACTTTACTTAATGTAGTTTAATTTATTTTTTATCTTTTTTCTAATTTTATTAAAAAAGGATAAAGAGTAAATTAAACCGAGATTAAAATTAATTTATATTGGTAGAAACATAAATCAATAAATTGCAATATTCTATTTATATATATTCAGCATAAGAGAGAGACTCCATTTCCAGAATTCGATTCAATTGCAATCCACGATCATTTTGATGCAAAAGACACTTCAAGACATGCATTTAAAATGAATTAAATAATAATTTTATATACAATTATTATTAAAATTGAAATTAGTCTGATAAGAATAAATCAATTAATAAAAATAATCCTATTTTTGGTCAAAGCAGATCTTAATACTCAATAATACTAAATGCAAATTTTTACAAGTGTATTATTTTAGTTTTATAAATTGCGCGCCAATACAGTTTGTCGGATTTGAAATGTAATCGCAAATTGAAGCTGAAATTAATATTAGATTATTAGATATTGATTGTTCATTAAATAGCCAAATCTGTGATCGTAGTTTCGACCGACGGCACAACTTCGTTGTTTTTCTGTTATCACAAGTCGACAGCCAATGATTTTACTCTGATACTCGAAGTCGGTAGCTACTTGAATTACCGCAAATTCTCTCTCAACTTAAATCGACTGCTTAGCCTCGCATGGGCAGTGGGGATGGGTTATTCAAAGCGGGAATGAATCGGAAGGCGAAAGAGCAAGGACTACTTTTTTTTAAAGTAAGAAAATGACAAATATATTTAATATTGGTAAAGAAAATAATTACAAGAACTATACTAGAACTAACTCTACTCAAGTCTACATAATTCATCGTCGTAGTGACAATAATTCGTCTCGGCATAAATATGCAAAAGCATCTTAACAACTTGTTATTGCAAAAAATATTACTTTAGCTAAACCTTACTTTATAGACTAAATCTTTAAACCTGGAATTTCTGACTTTCTTGGACGTCCATGAAATACGTCATACCAATACGTGTAAAAATGTTTATCGTAATAATTAAATCTTGGCTGAAGTAATATCTTTTTTTGTGTAATAAATCATTTACAGATTGTTAAAATGCTTATAGCATCATATTTAATGGACGATCAACATAATTTGGAATATTAATTTCAGCTTTAGTTTGCAATTGCGTTTCAAGTCCGACAAATTGTATAATATGTTTGCAAAAGTTTGTATTTAGTATTATTAAACACTAAAATCGGCTTTGACCGAAAGTAGGATTAATTCTGTTGATTGAATAATTTCATAATCCCAAAGGAAAATGTTTTGATTTAGCTTGAACGAATATTGATGTACCATGCTATAAATGTTCATTATTCGCCTTGCAAACATCTATGATGATCATAACTTGAATCTCCTTTCAGTTTCTTCTGTTTACTCTGGGTCACGGTATTCCATTCGGACAGCGGTACAATCCCGTGATACCGCCACTTTCGTGGCATCTCGTGCCACCCTGGGAATACATGCTACGCGAGATTATCCTCAAATCGGTCAGCCCGTCGCCACTGGATACCAATGCACCCTACAAGCGTCCGTTGGATGCTTCCTACTACGGCGGGCCGGTCGCTTACTCGGACGACGACAAGAATGTCATTCTATCGCGTGGAAACGTTTATCATTTGCTGAATGGCCACTGGATACTATGTCAGGATGGATGCGTCGACTGCGAGCCATGCGCAGTTCAGAGGAATCCCGTATTCACGTGGATTCTACGGAGGATCAAGCAACCGCCAAATTCCATCTCGACGCGACATGATCTCCAGTTGACAATAATGCCGCAAACGAGCAATCATTTCCACGCCAGTAATCTCTGGCCGAATTACTACGTTTACGTGACACCACAAGAGGAATCTACGTCAATCTCGACGATTAGAACGCAGGACGACAGTGATCCGAAAAATCTCCCGCCTGGTCTTGAAAACAGTTTTTCCGAGCACCATCATCGATCGATGAATTCCTGGCGGTTAACAGAACGAGATTCGAGCGCCAATCAGGACACGGTATCACAAGAGGATAACCACACTATCGTTCAAGAGTCTGTGAATATTGAGAAGATCGAGAAAGAGGAATCATCCGAGCGGAAGCACGAACTCGAGAATATGAGACCTCGACATCGATCTCGGTCGAGACCCGTGAAAAAACTAGCGGAAGAAGTGAATCAATTGGCACCGAGATTGATCCTAGGAACCGATCAAAAAGGTCAAAAGCATTTGGTTCACGTGGTGCCAGCGAATTATCCGACGACTACTGCGCTTTCTGCAATTTCTCTTTTTTCAGATCAACCAATATCGCCACAGTTCGTGAAGGCTCAAGAGACATACTCAAATAATACGATGTCTAAGGATGAAAGGCAAACTTATCAACAAATATTTCGTAGAGTTTTTGATTCCTTAAACACGCATAGACAATCAATCGAAAATTTTCTCGAGTCATCGACAGATAACGTAGATGGGCATCGACTATCTCCTTCGATAGATAATATGGAAACCGCTGGATTTTCTTGGAATAATCGCGATGTAAATCATAAAAATGCTAATTTTAATCTTCACGACGCGTTATTGTCACCTTTTTATGCAGAAAATGAAAATAAAACTGGAAAACATCAGCAATATAGAAACAGATACGATAACAAACACATTAAACAAAACAATGATTATTACCTGATATCTCCAGATATGAATCAAGCTAAAATATCGCGTAGCCAGTCGCAAACAGATTTTAATTTTGACAGACAACGGCGAAGAGTCCGTATCAAACCATACTTTGTTAATAGTAAAGATATTTCAAGAATAAATTCATCTGTATCGTCACAAAGTTTGAACAATTATTTGATAAATGCTACTCAGGAATCTGGTTTTAGTAATGGCTTTGCTGTCGATTCCGTAAAACAAATTGATCTTAATGATACGTTTGTTGAGAAAGCAAATGACAATTCTATAGAGTCGAGTTTGATAACAAAACAGGAGAACGGACAATTGTTCGGCTTAGAAAGGCCGGGAAGTGGCGATGTTGATCGAGAATTCAAGATTTCACAAGATGCTTTCAAGGTAATTACTACCAAGTCGCCGATAATTCGAAGCGAAACTTTAAATCACACTACAATATTATAAGTAACTACTTCAAAGACATTTATCGTCAATAGTAATCAATAACTTAGAAAAGAAGACTAATAGATGAAAGATCAATACTGACAGAAATGGAACACATACATATAATTAAGATAAGATACATATAATTAAGATTATATATACATACATGTATTTATGATACACACAATGATCTTTCTTTACACGATGAATGTTTGTGTCTGAGTTAATTTTCATCACTTTTCCAAAAATACAAAAATTATTAAGCAATTCTTGCATATGTACTTTAACATTTTCAAAAAGTTAGGTAAGATTATATTAAAAAAAAAAGGAAAAATAGAGATCATTATTAGTCAGGTCTACTTTTAGCATTTTAAATAAAAATGCACATGACACAAATGATCCAATCGTGTATATCAACAAAAGTATTATGTAATTGTAGAAGGGTTTGCACGATTTACTTATAATATATGCAGTTATTAAAATATCATGCGTTTACAGTTTTTCATAAATAAAAATACATAAAATTTAATAAAAATTAAAATATTTTTTTACTTCAACCTCATTTAATTTTCTCATCGAACATCGACTTTTAATAGGAGCATATTTAAATATGCAGTCATATAAAAATGGAAGAAAGGCAAAATATACATTAAAAGAATCTAATAATTAGTTTATGGAAATTTTGAAAAAGTATCATTTTACATTAAAAATGATTATATAACGTGTATCAAAATTGACATTGAATATTATTATTATTTAAAGGCTCACGTCTGCTGGCTCACATCGCAAAGACAGGTATGTGGAGTCTATGAGAACACTACTAAAGGATGTATATGAGGGGTAGTAGGCGGACGACTCGGTTTGAGAAACAGGGATAGACCGACGCTTATATTTAATTAAAAGGGATACGGGCTCGAACGCGGGGAAGGAGATCGGATGAAGCAAGTAGTGCCAGGTTGCGAGAAGTGAGGGTAGATGCTGGAGCAGGCCTGTTTCTTGTCTAATTATCTATCCTCCCATTCCAACCGACCCTGCCACGTTCACTTTCTACGTCTGGTAGTTGCTTCCATCAACTCGTTTTCATTTTCATTTTCTGTCTCTCTCTCTCTCTCTCTCTCTCTCTCTCTCTCTCTCTTTCTTCCTTACTCTTTCTGTTGTTTTTTCTTTCATAACTTGTTTTTCTTTGCTCTCTATTTGCTCTTTTCTCTCCATTAACATCTCAGTAGATCAAAAAAGATGAACAAGTCTTATCCAACTTTTCCCTGCATTCTTAATTTTAATTCATCTGTTCGCTTATGTCGAGAAACACGTTAGTTGCGAGGATCGATTGATTGAGGTTTCTAAAAGTTTTTAATTAGATCGCCTCCTCTTCTTTCTTGATCAAGCGCTGATGTAATCAGAAATAAGATTCGCCATTTAAAGCACGATATCTAAAAAGCGACATCGAAACCTCGTCGCTTTTTAGAGACTTTTTCTAAGCGCCCTTCGCACTGTCTTTTTCTCTTGCTTTATTCTTTAGCGATCCCTTACCCGATTTTGGGCTTCACCCTTCGTTCCTTTTCCCGCTTGCTGCAGACGAATGGTGCAAAACGATCGAGTCGATCCCTGGCAGATTGGTTTTAACGAGTTTCCTTTCAACGCGGTTTATCGAGGAATTGCGGGCGCTTTCGATGAGTCCCCCGCTGAATACGCCAGGGAAATTTCCACGGAAGATCTTAATTAAAGACGCCCGCCGAAAAATGAGAGCTTCCCTCGGATTGGGGAGAACGGTGTTATTGCCGCACCAACGCAGCGGATCCGATTATCGCGCGGTCTGATCTATTAACTGTGTATACGTAGCTTAAAGGGATTCGCGAAAGTTGAGCTACGCCGCGCTGCCACTATAACTCAGGTAAATACGGATCAAATTTTAGTTAAGAGATACTTCACCAACGAAACACGTTTTTGGGTATTTCAAATTGAAAGGGTGGCGCTCGTTAAATATTTCACAAAATATTTGTCTCGATTTAATTGTGCTAATTCGTGACACGCAGAGAGATTAATAATTAATTGTGACACATTGTGTCACGTGTTTAGTAGAATATTTATTGCTGAAAGTTTTTCTTCAAGCTAATTGGATTATATTTTTTTACATTCAAAGTAATATAGTCGTATCTCAGAGAAGAAACTTTTCCATAGTTGAAAAATAATAACATTCTGTTAAACGTGTTCATTATATTTTCATAATTGAAAATTTCTTGTAACATTTATGCAAACTATCACTATGAAACAAAGAGTCTAATTGCATTAATTGGAATTCTAGTTGAAAATGAATGACAAATCAAAATTTTGTAATTGAAATTTTCATGCAATCAAAAATTTTTCTCAATGTAAATATTTCTACTTGACCTGCAGTTTATGAAATAAAATCGCTATTATATGTTAAGCAGAATCACGGGTTTATAAAAAATATTATATAAGATTAACCCATGGAGCAATATATAGAAGATTTTATGAAATACAATACTGCAAAACGTCAAACTAATAGTTTCCTTTCAAACTTCGTTCTAAATTCAACCTGTTCTATACCGGTAAGCTCGCATGTATACTCGCACGCAACTCGGAGATAAGCGTACAGCCCAGCGCTGTAAGTCTATCGGGCTTTCAGACGGCAAAAAGTGGAGGAAGCGGAGACGAGATTGGGAGTAGGAGAGAAAAGAAGCCCGGCTTTTAACGGTAAGACGATGGAGGCCGGGACCCGTCTGATAGGAGATTGACGCTCTAGTGTGAGAGACCAACGCGGGGGAAAAGAAAAAGGAAACAGGGCTTACTAAACGTGTGGCGAAAAGGGCGTTTTTCCTGCCGTTTTCAGATATTTAAATCCGCGCGAACGACTTCGGGGTTCCGCTCGCGAATCACCTCCCTACGAAATCGCGAAACGCTCCAGGCGTGGTGAATCCAGGCTCTCGTCTAGTTGGCTTAAATGAAAACGAAAAAGAAACGTGGCGCAAATGGTAGGAAGGAAGTAAGGCGGTAGGAGAGATATAGGAAGAGTGCAGAGAGTGAGTTGTTCGAGCGTGACGTGTATTCTTGTCAGGGTGAGACCAAAAGACGTAGTACACAGCAGACTTTACAGGCCGTTCGCCAGAGAAGAAAAAGAAGACAACGTGAGAAAGCAAGGAAGGAAGGAGAGCGAAGGAGAAATTGTGGAGAAAGAGAGGATCTCCGGTAAGAGAGGTATGCACTTCTTAATAGTGTGGGTGTGTCGGTGCGGATGGAGGAGTAAGTTTTAAAAACATCCCGACCGACGCGCCTCCGTGGTGCTGGTTTTATCGCTGCCTCCTGCCTCCTGCCTCCAGGACTCTTCTTTCTCTCTCTCTCTCTCTCTCTCTTCTTCCCTGACTCCTCTCCTCCATAAACTCCCATCCGGGCAAAGCCTTAGCCGGTGGTACCGGAGCACTTGCCTACGTACGTACTGTCGGCTGTAAATCCACCGAAAAGCATCTGCGGGTATCAAGAAACAAGTCCGGGCCGCAAACGCGCGCGACGGGTGAGCTTTTAAACCTGCATGAGCACAGCGTGCAATTTCGTAACGATCTGTGCACGCAGGTGCTTCGGATAGAACAACGAGAAAAAGTTACCTAAATGCACCCTCTGATGTGCGCTAGAGAGTACTTAGAGCTTTTTTATCGAACGCGTTTGTCATTAATGTACGACGTAGTGAGAATACCGGAGGTGAATATTCATAAGAATATTCGCACGGTGAATAAAACTATAATAAGGCGGAGAGATTAATATTAACCCCAGAGTAATTATTTGATGTTTTTCACGTAAATGATCATTTTTACACTCCAATTAAAATTATTGTTAATAACATCATATTGTATATTATTATTATTAATTATTTTCCGATTTATTAGTATTTGGGAACAAATATGAATATGAATTTAATTATAATTTTCTGAAAACAATAAATAGAAACTAAATAAATATTAAATGGAATAAATACAATACATTAAGCTCATATTGTGATGATATTTCTAAAAAAAATAAAAATAAAAATTTTAATTAATATAACGCTTTTTTGCCAGTTTTCAAAGGAATTGCATATTTAAAGGTTCATAAAGAATACTTATTAAAAATGAAAGATATTAAATAATATATATGTATAGTATAAAATATTTAATTACAATTTATATTTTTTTGCCATTGGGATGTAAAAATATCATGTGATTATTTCTGAGTTAAAATTTAAATTATTATAAAATAATTATTAAAGAATAGAATTATTAAAAATTTAATTAGCATTACTTTTAATTTGTGAATCTGTATTTGTCTATGTGACAATATTATCCCCATCCCCATAATAATAATTCATCATTGTATCGCGATCAATTAATAATAATAATAATAATAATAATAATAATAATAATTTATCAATTACTTGTCTCGATGAGCGTTTACTCGAGCATACTCGAATACATCAGGGCATGTAACAAATTACGTGCAACAAACTGAAACTACTAGGCGGCCGAAGAAGGTGACTAAGAGACGTTTTTAGCGTAAGTTCGACGTGAAATTCTTCTCCTCTCTTTCGTGCTCTTGGCTCGTCTACTTCGACGTTTACCGCATTCACGTCATTCTGCTGATCTTTTTGCTCGAGATACTTTCCCTTTGACCGACAGGAGTAGATTGGATATTTTTCCTTGTGGTACGCCTGGTTTTTTCTTTTAGCAAGACGGACCAACGCGAGACGCGTATCGCATTTGAAGCTTGCGCCTTGCCTAACGCAATATATGTGCGTTCTCGCACACGCAGGTGAACCTGGTGAACAAATCGCAGGCGGCGAAAGTGCCGTTGCCGCTGTACATTTGCAACAGTGAAAGTGGTAGTCGGGGCATGGCGCGAGAAACAAGTCGTCGCATCAACATCCTATTTCGTTTCCCATTACGTAAACGTCTGAAGCACGCGATTTATTTGTTTTATTTTCGTATGGAATGTTCTTTGGCAGGACCTCAAAGGCAAGCCGGGCCCGCCGCGCCGTCTCGCTCGTCGTCCTTTCCAGCTCTCTCCCTCCCACATGGTGGTTGCTCTTGCCGCTCTCGCAGCCCTTGTAGACCGACGACTCCTCACATATGATTACCATCGACATGAAGCGAGCTAATATCCGAATTTTTGCGATTCCTTTTACGGGATATTGAAAGCCATTTTCCTTCTTCTTTTTGCCCTGTCTTCTTCCATTCCGGAACTCCGACTTCCCGACTCTATTGGAATACACCGTCTTGTCCCTTTATAGATTCAGCATAAAGATCAAGCTAAAAATAGCTAAATATATTGATCATGAATAAATAAGAATGCGGATTACTTCCACTTGCTTTAATTTTCCAAATTGAAGACGGAAATTTTACGATGCTGCTGCTTGATTAAATTGCAAGAGCCAAATATTACAGTAGGGTGTATCTACCGGATGATAATTGTACGATCAATCATGCATTCTCTGCGGTATTGTTTGATACCGATGCATATAAATGTGATAATTTCTGCGATTTACGCGATTCCGCGGACATCTGTGCGAGTATAACATCGCTGTTTCAATATTAAATCGACACGATAATAACTTCAGCCATTCGAGGCAATTGATATTAATAAATGTCGTACACATTTATACGAGTGTAATATCATTTGCGTAATGAAATCTACGATATTAGGTAGAAATATACGCGTATTGAAAGCACAACCGATCGCTTAATGCTTGATTAAAAAAAAAATAGAAAAACATACCTATATAAAGCGTACAAATCGAGCAATTATATTTCCAATCTATTAAAATTGCAAATCGAAACTGTGTAAAGCATGTAAAGCATAAAAGACACTGTGAAATGCAGCAATAAAACTGGAGTAATGAATATATCCTTTTAATGGCTTGTACGTAATAAAAGAATTTCTACGGCTGTAAAAAACTTTCGTTGTTCTTTGAAATATTGCACAAGAAACAGGACGATTGTCGAGATGTACTTATGACATGGCGCGGCACACAGCTGGAATCGGGACAATTGTCAGATCTGCAATGAAATTTCACTTGTACGTATTCGTATCCGTACTCGGGAGTTTCTCGAAGCGCGCACGGTGGCGAAGGAAAGAAGTTGTTGCAAGGCAAAAGTTTTCTTCGCGATTACTCAACATCGTCGTAAAGAAACAATCGGCACTTCTGCCTTCGTGCTTCCTTGCTCCGCGGGGAATGCAATCTGCGCTGTTGCTCGGGCTTGCTCGCGGCGAAACAAAGCTATTTTTCCGAGCCGCCTCGGTCACGGCTGGGATAAAAAGAAATGTCATTAACGTTCCCTTTTGTGGTTCCACCCGCGCGCGCGCAATAGACGGGAAAAATAGGTTAATAGAATCCTAATACGAGCGCGGCTCAAGAATGCGCACAGGCGTTTTCTTCTCCTCTGCGGACAGTCGAGCGAGAATGTAGCTTCACCACCTCCGTTTCACCTCGCAAGAAAAGGATGCAATTGATTCTTACACACGGACGTATAATCGCATCAAAGTTTCCGTCACGTGCTTTGATCTCATGGAAAATTTCCTACAAGAAATGGAGTAAAAATGAAAGGGCGTATTGGTGTTCATTCATATTATGCGCACGCTCGTTTCTCTTCTTCGAAGAATTGCGTTTTTTGCAAAGATATCGCTGTGCGAAATGATTGTCCGAAATTATTGCGCTAAATCAATAGATGAGGTTTGTTCTTTGTTGTTTTGTTTTAATTAAAGAAAAAAAATTTTTGCTTCAATTAGAGAATAGCAATTACAGTAATTTTTTTAAATAATAAGATTGATATTACTATTGCTGTATCGATGCTCAGTCGAATGTCAAAAGATCAAACGTATTTGATTTGACTTTTTGAGTTCAAAATTGCGCGAGTATTTTGTGTGACCAGATTTATTGACAAGCAAACGTTGTAGTCGGAATTCTTTTTCATGTTCTACTTAAAATATTAAATATATAGCTGAAATGAGACTTTCGGAAATATTTGTGTTTTTCTCATTATGGTATTATTGGGCTGTCCGGAAAGTTCGTGCCGACTAATCTATATAATTTAATAAATGTATACTAAAATTTAAATCTTCTGCGTTTCAATTTTCATTCAAAATTGGCACGAACTTTCCGGACAACCCAATATTTCCATTAAAATATTATTTTTTTCATAGATAAATTAGAGAATTAGAAAAAAAGTGCATGTATCGTCCTGTTATTTCAAAAGTGACACAATTAAAAAAAATATAATTTTTGAATTATTATCATGACTGAGTTTCAGAGTAAAGATTACTCGATCATCAAAAATAAACAATAACTTAACTTCACAGTTTGAAGTTAAGTTCAACCGTATTTAACAAACAAAGTGTTAAATAATGGTGTTATTTTTACTTAATTGTGTTATTTTCAAGATTTTTAAAGAGGTCATAATTCCTTTTATAAAAATGATATATTTTCAATTGTGTTGTTTTTGTAAAAAAGGAAATCTTTTACAAAAAACATTTATGGGATTCTCTACAATAAGCCATTACCTAAGCTTTAAGTCTTAAGCCATAAGAAATTGACCAATCACAGTTAAATGCGGGAGGAATAATCGACTATGATTGGTCAATTTCTTATGGTTTAAGACCTACGACTTAGTTAATGGCTTATAAAAGAAAATATTAAAGTTAAGACGGTTTTGGCGATCGAAGTTTGAAGAAGAAATTGCTTCATTTTGAATTTAATTATTTTAATTAATGGAGGTAAATATAAATTGTTGGTGACATTTCGAATTATGTCATTTTTAAGAATTCTAAAGTTGTTATAATTTTGCAGGATATAATCAAAAATTACAACAGAAAAAGTTTTTTAAAGAAATGAAAATAACAAAAAAATGACATTTAGGTCCGATTACACCAACGTTACTTTGACTTTAAACAAAGCTTAAAATCTATTTTTTTTAAAGCCAATAGAGAGACAGGAAGAAAGTTTTAAGCCTCACTTAAAATTAAAGTTGATGCAATCAAGCCTTAATCATTTTTGAGAATATATTCTTTTTACTGATATTATTATATTAATCAATAATTTTTTGGAAAACTTAATTTTTTAAATTGTGTCACTTTTGAAGTAAAGGAATGATATATGTTAATGATGTATGTTATAGAATACAACAAATTCTATCTGTAACCAAAATGAATGTTTTACACATATATGCATCTACAGTATTCAAAGGATTGAACACAACGATCATTTGATTTGTAGAACTAGTTACGCACAAGAAGGGAAACGATCAGGTTGAAACAGAGTAACACGAAAGAAGATAAAACTTGATAGGAAGAAAGAAGCAAAGGATAGAGAGGAGAGGATTCTCCGGAAACTTAACGACTGCGAAGTCAGACACCAGAGCCGCGTTATTTCCAGGCTGACGATGCCTTTTGATCTTCCAAAGTCTAGACTTCCTTCAGTCTTCCATCCTATGCTCGGCACTCGTGCTCACTAGGAAGTAAACGCTTCGGGACCGACTTATCGAAACTTTACGGAACTACGCCGATATCCGATTCCCCTCTGCCATCGTCATCTCTCTTTCTGTCTCTCACCTTCCTTTCTCTTTCCAATCTGCTCTCCGCCACGACAACGAACCCTCGTCACTATCTATTCTACAAAGACTTTTTTTCCTTTTTGGGCCGCCGATAAATCGTATCCTGGTAGCCGTATTTTCCCAAAGCGTTCTTCTTCTTTATCGCTCTCGTCTTTTTACATTGTCGATTTGTACTTTAATGACTTATTCTTTTATTTCTGAACTGTGTACTCTTAGTTGTATTGAGTACTGTGGTTCAGAATTCACATTATACAATAACATTAATAAATCTTTAAAGCAAAATATTTTTCTCACGCTGATGAATAAAAAAAAATTATTTTCGATGAATACCCATCATACTACAAATAAATCAACGTTGCTTGATCTTTTGACTAACACTTTTACACTATCGTCCATTCAGGAATCGAGATATACCGTGTTCTCCAAATCTCATCCATATTCCTCGATCGACCTCGCAATTCCGACTGCGACTGACTCGTATAAGCCGCACCGCTGGTATACAAAGTGTTCCATTGAACGAGACTAATAAAACCGGGCCTCGAAATGGAAAGAGCTGTTGAAAGAAGCCGAATCAGGTCGCGCAGATCCCGCTAGTGATCTAAATTGAAATCAGAGTTCCGCGATCGCAGACGAATGCGAACTTTGGATCACAGCCCTCGCTCGCAACCCTCGCTCGCCCTTCTGAGACGGCGTGTCATGCTACCCCTTTTTCTCTTTCTGCTTTCATTTTTCCTTTTCCTTCTCTTAGTCATCGACTGCCGCCATCGTTGTCGTTGTCGTCGTCGTCGAGCAACCTTCTGCTAGCCATACAACCCGCCTCACTACTTACGATCGGTTCCAGTGAATTAAGCCGGGGGAAGTCAATTGGAAAAGTTTTTATTGGCTCACGTTTAGGAATTCCAAGATGCCCGTATCGTTCGATTTGTAGACGACGCCACAGTTACGCGGCTATTTCGGCGCGGATGAAATCGTGCGAGACAGGCGAGCTGACGCTTTCTCGAAGCTTTCGGAGACCTTTCTCGTTCGATTTCATCGGTGGCGCGTGATATCACCCCTCCGCGATTCCTCATTCTTCTTCCTGTGTTTACGATTAGCATTTTGCCTGACTGGGGGATGTGAATCTTTCGAACTTACGCGAGTCTTCCCGTTCATTCGCTCGATTGGCTATCAATTTCGCCGTACATCAAACATCCGCGAAGTAATATTGAATCGCAAAGTTCTTTCCCAGAAACTATCAGATTGTACACATGAAATCCAGTTCGAATTAGCGATATTACTTTTCCCAATAACATATAGACGTAAATTTTCCCAATAATATTAAAATATAATGCTGTATTGCAAATTAGTTTTTAATCAAATAAAACAAATATAAAAAATTATAGATTTTCTACACATATTGTATTTGTGTGAAAGTAATACAATAATTTTGAATATGGTTCAAAATTGTCGCTATGTAATAAGAAGTGCATATTTTAAATAAATAATCATGATGAAATGAGAAAATTTTCATTTAAATTATAAAATTGTATTATTGAATATATTAAATATTGAGTTTGTTGAATTGTTTCTTATATATAGATTTATTTTTTTACGGAAATTATCCAATTTCATTTTTTTTTGCAGAGATAATACACTTATTCTTAAAAAGGCTTACTTATTATTAGATTACAAGAATTAGATACCAAATTGATTTCAATTAGATACCAAATTTCTTCTACTTTTAGATATTTTAGTTCTTGCAGTAGTAGTCCGAATTTATCGAGATTCTGATAGTTTCTGTCAACCACTTAACTACTGTAAAACTTCAGTTTTATTTCAATAAAATTCATTGCATAAAACCTGTCGTTTTGTATAGTTCACACGTTCGACATCAAAATTAGTATGTAACGAATCGCGCGTGCAAATAACGACCTCGTCTATATACGAAACTCGTTACGTGCGGAAAACAAATACAGCACGGTCCGCCACGCCGGATACCTCAGAAAAATGGCCAGAAAATGGTTCGCTGTTCGCACCCGGATATTTTCCCCGGGCGTATAAAAATATGCGCTCGTCCCTTGCCAACTTCTCCCCGCACCTGTTTATTTTAACACTGCGCGCATTTATTCTCACCGAGGAATTCACAAATTTTAGTTTTCACATCGGTCGATTCGAGGACAAGAGCACACTGTCGAATGCATTTTCAATTTTTATAAAAAGAGCTTTGAAAGTGAATGAGTTAATACGAACGATGCTATTTTTGCATTAAATCGAGAATAACTGATGATAGTTCTCAAATTAGTTATTCAAATTCAATTCCGCACCTTTTTGCTGATGAAAATAAACATATTACAAATGAGTGTCAAAAATGTCAACTCAAATATTGATCATATTGATATTTTTATTAATTAGGATAAATTTAAAAAAATATATATAGTATATCAAAAATGTAAGGAATATTTGATACTTTAAAATGCAACATGTTTCATGTATCACATTTCACTTCGCTAGCATTCATTGCTTAGTCCAAATTTATGATCTCTAATATATCTCGAATAAGAAAAAGAATCTTATTTTCAGTCGAAACAGATTTTAATGTTTAATAATATTCAACATGCAAATTTATAAATACATTTTTTTCTATAAAAAAACTGCGCACCGATTCAGTTTATCGAACTTTCAATTAAATTTATAATCAATGTAATTTGTAGTATTATTTCTAGCTTCAGTGGTTGTGCAATTTATGAACTATTTATTGGTCCAATTTCCATTTATAATTATACATTTTGTTTGGTCATTATAAAAATAGATTGCGATACTATAGAAGCAATGTCTCACTCGAGTTTCTCGTTTTGTTTACGTTACAATTGGTTTTTATTTTTCTTGGAAGTCGCGTTCGCACCAACGATAATAAATGAACTAACAATAAATATTCTTTTTCCTTATTATTTCCAAATTTTCAGTACCTCCGTCTTATCACAGAGACTTAATGATAACTTTAGGTAATTTAGCACATGTTACTATTGATAGACAAGTTTTATTTCAAAAAGAGTATCGCAAATGTAGATGACTGGGACAGCATGTACTTTTGTTAAATTTAATCGTGGCACTTATCCATGAATCATTAAAGAAAATTTAAACTTCCTTTATAGACTCATGGATTAGATATCATGATTAAATTTAACAAAAATACATGCTGTCCCAAATTACTTGCGCTATATCAAATTACCTAACAATAAGTAGTGGTAATCAGAATTTTAATCGATATAATCAGAAGCTACTGATTCATCTATTTTCAATCAGAAATATTTCTCGATGTTGTGCATTCTGTTTATCACTTACCGCTTAATTCAGACCATAGCGTATATTCTTAAGTCGGTCAACTCAGTACACAGCCCGTTAAATATCCAATAAAAGATCAGACTTGAAAGCTAAAACAAATTATTAAAAAGAAAGCAACGAAGCAAAAGATATACGAGCAGCAATCGCACAAAAATCATTCGTTTCAATTCCGTTAATGTTTCGCGTTTTGTACATCGGTAGTCGGCTGTGCGAGTAAGCATGGTTAAATTTGGCACGTTCTATGGTATTATTAAATTATTCTGCCGTTCACGATTATACGAAATAATTACCATTTTATCCCACCGGACACGAAAAATCGATTACTCGTAGCCCATCGCTGTCGTTTCGTCGCCAATCGCCCGCGAATTATTCGCTCGTGCCTTGCGAGCAAGTAAATTGCGCCCCGTTGTTGCCGTTGTCGCCGTCGCCGTCGTCGTCGCGCTCGTCGATTCTCGCGAAAATAAATTTTGCAAAATGCTTGCACGCCCTGCCGTTTAAACGCCGGGAATTTTGGGAATACTTTACGGCCCGCGTGCGATCCGATATTTGTGAAATACGAGCGATACGGGACTGGAGCGTAGGGGATGCTAGGGGATTAAAAAAATGCGCAAGAATGATCGTGACGGTCGACTGAGCTTGATGGGTTGCAAACGTGAATGAATCGCAAACGCGAGATAATCGGTGCGTCGCAATTCGAAAGTACCACGTGCGTGTAAAAGGACGATGGAATAAATTGTCGATAATTTTGAAAATTTTTCCAACAGAAATAATCGGCCAAAGGTATCAATCAGAGCTAATTGCGAGAGAGAGAGAGAGAGAGAGAGAGAGAGAGAGAGAGAGAGAGAGAGCGCGCGACGACGTATATATATAATATATACTTATTTACGACGAACCGAACGAACGACGTACGTATTATTTAGTTACGACGAACGAACGGAACGGAACGAACTAACGTAA
>NW_012130067.1:4873676-4882376 GCF_000143395.1 Atta cephalotes | reverse complement strand
AGAGAGAGAGAGAGAGTCGCGCGCCGAAACGGCTTTATATCAATATGCATTTATCGCACGAACGACAACGCTGATTTATGCACAGAGGCAAACAGCTTCAAAAAAGGACGACCTGCGCGCGAAACGTTCGTATAAAATTGATCGGCGAGAAGCGTGCGCGCCGAGTCTGGCCGGCTGATTGTAAATTGTAAGCAATTTCGTAATTGCGTGGACAAAGCAATTAAGCCATTTGACCGACCGTGTATGAGGCGAGGCGCTCCGTGACAAATACATTGGCTGACGTTATAACCGCGCAAACAGAGAGCGATAATGCAATTTGGATAATACACGACGGCCACGCGCGTGCACCAGGTGTAACGCGGGGATGAGCGTAAACACGCGCGAACCGCGCAACAAAGTTGGATCACTTGATGAAAATCGACGGCTGCAAAAGGCCAAATGTTATTCCATCGACGTGCTCGCGTACAAGCACCCCGACCTCCGCAAAACGTAAAACTGAAAATCCACCACGACGTGACTGCAACGTTTTTCGTATAGCCGCGAGTGTGCGCTCGTATTTTTATTGCGACGTGAGCGCATTGTGCACGACCGATTTGCAACGGCGAGTGCATCCACGTGCATACATATTTTTATATTTTTACCAATTTATTATGCCCCGCTTGCAGGACAACGAAAGTAACGATATGAACATCGATGAGAATACAACGTTCCATTAATAAATTATTTGAGAACGTTACACCATTGCGAATACTCGCGCGTGAAAAACTCCATTCCGCTCTTAATCGCGCGGACGACTAATTTTATTCACCGAGCGCGAAATTTCATCCTCAAACCACCACCATCCAATGCCTTAAGCATTCCCGCCGTTATGGAACGCGCCATTATCTCGGGACTTCGAAGCTCGTCATTCTCGTTTCTACTAAATTCCATCGTCGAACCCGAGAGGATAGAATGAAGGGGCGAAGAAGCGAGGAACAGAGGAATAATAACGTGGTACCTAGCTGTTTCTTAATTTCGCCGAATGCCGAGTTTCTCGTTCTTCGTTTTCGTAAAGTGAAGACCGCGCCGGAAGCGCACCGTTCGCTCAGGATTCCATGCCGTCGTCAGGTTGGAATTTTTTTTCGTCGAATCCGGGCAATCCCAGGGTGGCCGGTATAAAACCCCGCGAAATGATCCGTAAAATTGAACATTTCCCCAATATAAGTACACGTATTCAAGTGCGGTCGCATTCAGCCGGATCCACGCGTGCTTTCATCGACAACGACGCGGAGATGGACCGAAACGGACAACGATAGAAAGAACGAACGGCAGAGATCTCTTCAAGTAAGAAATTAGACATCATATGTTTGGTCCGCCATATTTCTCAGGATTTTTTTCATTTTTATGATTAAAATAGATTATACATAAGATAGAATGAGATATTCACAGATCTCATACTATCTTATGCATCTATTTCGTTTTATTTTAAATAGGTCCTGAAAAATATGAACCAATCAGAAGTCTAAATGGTGTCCAATCTCTTACTTGAAGATCTCTAGTATATGGGAGTTTTGCAGATAAAAAGAGGGAGAAAAGCGGGAGGCGACAAGGGGATGCTCTCGGCGGAGACAACGCGCATCGAGCGGCGTATACGATCCCGGGGAACAATTTTAACGCAAATGAGAAATTCTCTCTCTCGCCATACGATAAACAATCGAGATAAAGGATTTATGGTCGCACGGGAAACAGCTGCCATAAAAGTCTCGGGCTGTTTCCAATCTGTCAACTCTCGGTGCCACAAAGTCGGAGCGAGACCGGGAGTCGCCTCTCGCCACTCTCTTCCCACCACTGCTGGGGCTCGTCGTTTTCGCCTATCGCAGATATCGACGACGGCGATGGACTGTATCTGCATACACGTATGTTACATTTACACGTTGTTCGCTAGCAATCACGGTATTGGATGTTTTCCGCGCCGGGACCCGCTGTTGTTACGTCCACAAAAAATGTTACGCCAATCGTACACTGTTATCTTTATCATCTTTAAGATCGTCAAACCTGTTCGATTTTTGCAACTATACATATGCATTGGCAATAAATACTATTTCATAAAATAATAATATATTTATAAAATAATAATATAATAGAATAGAATATAGAATAATATAATAGAATAGAATATAGTATTATAATGGAATATAATACACTGTGCGTCCTATAATGCATATTCTAATATGATCTTACATTCTAAAAAATATAGGTGAGCATTTATTAATATTATGCGGTATTTGCATAATAAATGTGTATATATTATATAGTTGATACTAACTCCAATTTAATATGGATTTAACACCATGGGTTTTATGTATTTTAATCCATAATACTAAAAAAGAGAAGTCTTTTTATTTTAAGATATTAAAATGCTTTATTTTGTCTCCATTTTTTAAATACTTAAAGATATTTTAGTTTTAAACTTTTTCAATAAACAAGACATTACGTGTTTGTATTTAAAATACTATGAACGATATTCATATAATCCGTTCTTATTTTAAGATCGTCTTAAGTAATGTCTGTCTGCTAATGCGGTTCTCTGATTGGTTCATCTTAAGATTATACTTAAGACGGTCTAAATATAAGAGATCTGATTATGATTATCGGCCTATGTATTTCGTTTACTGAAAAAGTATTAAAAAAAATGGAGATGAGAATAAAATATTTTAATATCTTAAAAATAAAACACATCTTTTACACGTTATTTATTCAAAACTGCGTGTTAAACCAATATTTTAATAATCAATTTTTTTTAAATACCCACAAGTTGGAAATTTTGCTGGAGCGAATTCACACTCAGGCATCTCACTTACGGGTTAAATTCATACCATAAACATGATGGCTGACATAAACACAGAGATTTTAAATCCATGGTGTTAATGTTAATTTATCAACACGATGAAAATTATATAAAACGCATAATGAATGAGAATTATACGATATCAACATAAAGTGGATTTAATATGGGTTTATCATGATGATGTGTTTATTAACTTCATTATAGTGATAGTTATATTAACAATGTATGTGATGTCGAATCCACGTTCATATTTTCTAGATCCATTTATATTTATATTTGTAAATTGATCCATGATTTTCATTTCAGCTAAGTTTGAACTAAAGATTGAATCTGATTTATTAAATTGTGGTTAATTAAGGAGCGTTTTACAAATACAATGAAAGACTGATTCAAATGGGATCTCAAATTGAATCATGACTATGAATACGACCCTTAGAATGTATCTATTAAAAATCCTAATCTTAATCATTAAAAATATTTTATTTTATTATACTTCCATCGTTAATACGCGGGAAGGTTGGATGTCTTAATTCATCTCGTGTGAATTCAAGATTTCCGAATCTTACTCATATTTGATTCGTACATGTGACATCCTCCTTAGGAATGTCGTCCTTAATATTTAGGACGGAGCATTTACAATACCGCAATACTGGAAATTATTTCCAGAGTGCAGAATATAATAATAATTTCCAGAGTACTAAGGTATTGTATAAACGCTCCGCCCAAATTTATTAAGGATGACATCTTGCGCTTTCGAATAGGATGTCACACTCGGAATCAAGCACGGATAAGATTTGGAACTCTGTCGAATTCCCACGGGATGAATTAAGGCATGCGGCCTTCCCGCGTGTATTAACGGCGGAACTATGGTGTGCGCGTTAATGGACGTTTAAATTATGCATTCGCGCCTCGCGCTCTCCCGACCCGCGTCAGCCGTCTAATTAGTTATTTATACATTCCAAGCGGGCGTGAGTTAGTGTCAATGATTAAGAAGGTACTGAGCGAAAAGCGGAAGTTTCGCGCCGAGTATTTAACTTTAGGCGAGAGTGAATTGTACCGGGGAAACGCGAAGGGGTACGAACGAGGAAGAAATCGGGAGCGCAAGCAGCGGAAGAAACAGAAGTCCCGTAGCAATATTGTACACGGAGTATCCAGCGGGGGATAGTTTTTCGCGTTTATGCGAATTTAAAGAATCTTCCCTTAAGACTAGCCTCCCGCGAGGATTGAAGACAGTAGAGGCAGAGTCTGAAAATTTCAACTCTGTCTCCTGTCGCCGATTCGAGACTTTATAATGTTGGTTTAATTGTATCTCTCTGACAGATTGTTGGATAATTACTTGCTGGATAGTATTTGTCGTTCGGTGACGAGAGACTTCTCTTAAAATGTGATTATCACGCTTGTGTGACATCAGGAATAAAGAGTCTTCTCGCTTCGATTTCAATTGTTTGTAATTGAGTTACGGTACACGATGTATCTCTCGAGACAGCACGGTAAATGCACAAAAAATCGAAGGTATAAAGTACTTTATGCATCGATGCCCATCTAGAAAAGCGAAATTAAAATTGTGCGAAGGTATATAAGTGCTTTATGATGCGTGCTGTATCTTTAGTTTTCCACGTTACGAAAGTTCGATGAACTAAAATTACACATTATATATATATGGCGCATTACTTCTTCTCGCTACGTAACGGTGACATTATGAGATTGATGGAGAGGAACAATCATGAATAATGTTTTATAGCTAAGGTTAAAGTTTGTAGTTACACTACAATAATTTTCATCTTCTTATAATTCTAAAATTATTTCCATTTTATCTTTATTTATGCAGAATGCCCTGTAAAAAAACGGACAAATATTTTGCAAGCAGTAATCTGTCTTAGATTTAACGAAAAATAATGTATATGAGCAACAAGTTTTTATAAAAGTAAAGAGTTATAAATATTCTAGTATTTTTTAATTAAGGTAACCTAAGATGATTTCTATTTTATTCTTATTCATATGGAATACAATTTAGATAAAAAAAACACACACAAATATTTTACAAGCAATGATCTATCTCAAATTTAATGAAAAATAATATAAGCAACAGGTTTTACATTAATGAAAAATTATAAATATTCCAATATTTTTGAATTTAATATCAAAATTTTTGCATACTACATATTTAATTTTTAACACAATTTTCCTACGGATTTGTACATGTCGATAAATCTTCCACTCACAAGATTATGCAGAAGCGTCCCATCTATGCAATGGTTTCATTTCGCCGTCACGGGGAAAGAAAAGATATGAGAAGAAAATAGGTACGTATCATGTGTGTAACCGCAGTTTCGAGATCATGAACTATAGAAAGGAATCAGTCTCATCATTAAAAGGCAAGACAACGAGAGAGATTTCGAAGGAAAATAGAAAAGAGCGAGATCCCCTTTTGGGTATCTATTTGACATGCCACTCTCGTCTACTCACCCCGTCTTATTTTTTCCTATCCCTATTTCTCTTCCTTGACTACTTCTCGTCCCACCGTCAGTGTTTCCCTCCACCTCGCTGTGCTCCTCACCTAGTGCTCCATCTCGTTTTTCTCGTCGGATTCCGCAAAGTGCGGTGTTCCGTCCTCGTAGAGGTCCTTCCGCCCTTCCGTATCCGGTCTGAGGGGCTGAAACCGACAAAATTAAGAAACCGCGTCACGCAGCAGCACCCATTACCGCGAGGTAAACATACGACTCACGTACACGCGCGGAATATCACGCAAGCGATTTAAAAAAAAAAGTAGCAATCACATTGGTTGCCTCATGAAGGAGCAATGGTTTTAATCCCTTAATCGGATTCTCTCGTTAATCGTGCCTCTTTTTTTCCACGTTCTTTAAAGGTTGCGGCGTCATGTCTTGATCGAATTCCTAAGCAGCCGATAGTTTTTGTAGTTTTCTCTCAATAAAAAGAAGAAGAAAAAATGACAACAATGATAAGAGAAGCGAAAGAAATTATAAAGCGTAAACATATTTTATAATGTGCATTTAAAAAATATACATATGTCCAATTTTAATCGTAAGTTGAATAATAATCATTAATACTAAATCTACTGTTTTTTTCCTTTTACTAATAATATTATATTGCTAGCCATTCTACATGGACATAAATAATTACAAGGTTATGTGAAAAATTAATATCCGGTTGCATTAAATAAATAAATTTAATTTTTATTCATTTTATCCTTCATTTTTTTCTAATTTTTAATATATATTGGCCGTAAGTCCGAAAATCCATAAATCAAAGTACTTGTAAGTGAAGAGAGTGCATGTACATATATTGTACGGTACACAATACTTTATATTACTATATATTTATTTTAGTACATTATTTTATTATTTTATTGAAACATGATAAATTGATTATGACGCTATGCGTTCTTTTATTTCGAATTGAAGCATTATTATGATATAATATTTAAATTTTCGCTTAGAAATATGTTTCAAATTATACTATTTAGTCTCTTGTATTAATCCGTAACTTTTTCCAGTATTTCATTTGCATATAGCAATATTAATTAAGGATATTGTCTGATTAGAGAATATTGATCATTTCTATTCAAATATTGTTGTATACTTCGTATAAACATAAAGCCAAACGATGTGTGGTATGTGTACTCTATAATCTGAAATCTGAATAATGGATATGCACTAGTAATCTGATAATAATTAATTAATTAAGAGTAAGCGAAGCTTATATTCCAGTAGCGTAAAATGTGAGCTTTGATACACATAGAGACGAGAGATATGTGTCTATATTTGTGAACCAAATATAGTATCATCTCAGATAATTTGTTTCATGCAATTCTCTTACAATAATATATTTTTAATATTATAATAAATCATATTTCTAATTAAAGAATATTGCAAAAATTAATGAAAAGTTTATGGCACTTAACTAATTAACTTCAGCACATAAACATGATAGTTATATTACCCGTTATGACGCAGTATGTCTTGTAGGTCAGACTTCATTTCTTATTACGAACAAGTAGAACATTGCTTTTTGAAATGAAGTTCTCAGAAAGTTAAAATTCGTACTATATATATAAATACTTATTTAATTCCTACGCGCTTTCATTGCGAGCTGATCGTTAAATTCTTGTCATGGAACTTTGTAATTACTTGGGAAAACTTTTTGCCCGTGCAGATTCTCCTACTATACGCCATTTTTAAAGGTTTTCATTTTCACATAACTATATTACTAGTTTTTATATAGAAATATATATATATTTTTTAATAATATTATTTTATATTTTTTTAAATACACAGGTAGAATATTTTTAATAAAATTATAAATGTTAATCGGGCTCTCAAAATTAAAAAATATAATAAAATACATGGATAATAAGAGCATATACACAGCGCGGATATTGGTGCGCAAATAATTTCTATATTAACAAAAAATTAACAAAAAATATCTACATAGAATATAAATGTATAATAATTATCTGTACTATATTATTACGTACGTTTCGATTTTCTTCAAATCATCAGCGAATCCTTAAATATTATCGTAAATGTCTTGATAATAATCTTATGACAATGTTGAAATTCAAATCTATGTATGACTGAGGATGAGCATTTCCCTACTTTCTGGGGATAGCCGTAAGTTTCTTCGTTAAAAAGCCATGCAAGTGACTGACTAAAGAACAAATTATGCAATTTAATATCGTTATGTTTTCAATGTATTGTATTACTCATCCTCATTCTTTACAGATTACAATTCGTTATTCCAAATGTAGGAAATCAAGTTATTCAAAGAAACGATAACAAGAAATATAATATTTAGTTTTCACATTATACGATAAAATTATAACATATAAAATTATGACATATGTTATCTCAACGGGAGTCAGATAACTAATGACCGTCAAATTCTATTCTGTGAGCCACGTCCATAGAGAATAATACGTTATGACTGATCAAACTGATCTAATGTTAATGTTTGAATATTTTTACATTGCTTACTCACGTGATATAGTTACTCATTGTTTTATTAAAACAATATTAAATAAATGATTTCAATTATTTAGCTCTATTTCATTATTATTATTAATTATTATTACATTTCTTTTAACTTTGAACTGCCACTTAAATATTACGTTTCCTGCATCTTTATTACCGAAAATGTCATCGCTCTTGAGCAAAAGATTAACTGTCGTTTGTACCTCCGTAGTACTAGTCCTGTCGTGCCTCTCTTCTGTCTCTTTCCCTCCTCTCTATCCTTCTCTCGTCCTCTCACTCTTTGTGTCATCAAATCTCAGAACGGTTGCATTAGTTTCACAAACATTTGCCGACTGCGCCTCCCCAAGAGAGAGAAGAACGGTGGAAGGAGGGGACAGAGACACGGGAAAGTGCAATATTGAATTCCCGCAAGGCCCGCGGGGTCACCGTCCTCCTGACAAATCTACGTCGCCGGGATCAGAGAGGTCCATGTCGTCTATATAAATTTAATAACACGAAATGACGTGACCTCCGGGAGATCTCGACCTCTTGCTCGGTGCGCACTAAGAACGCATCAATACTGCAAAACGTTTGCATCCACACCCTCGTCCACGTGTCATTCGCGACGCTTCCACGCACCGAAAATGCCGCTCGTAAAACTGATTTAAGGTATATGATTTAAGATATATGATCGGTCGGAGGAGAAGAAAAAAATTGGCTCTCCAGTCGCGGTGCTTAATGGAAATGGAGATTCTCGGGAAAGTATCTGAACGTACCGGATATATATACGCGGTATATATATATATATATATATATATATATATATATATATATATATATGTCGTCTCTAGTAGTAGAGGTAGGTAAGTAATAAGTTAAGTTACGTTACGTTCGTCCGTTCCG
>NW_012130067.1:4850045-4873245 GCF_000143395.1 Atta cephalotes | reverse complement strand
CTCTCTCTCTCTCTCTCTCTCTCTCTCTCTCTCTCTCTCTCGATTCGGGTATAGTGATAAAAATCTGCCGCCTGATATAGTTTCGTGCTTCGGCGATCGTCGACCTGGTGTGCTTTTAGAGTGTTTCTCTTTTTTTGTTAAAAGTTCGCGTGCTCACAGGACCCGGCGAAATAGCACTTTCGAGTATGTATACTATGTGTCGCGCGTTAAAGCTTTAGATCAGCAAAATGACCGCACCCTGTTCCCTTTTTCTGTCTCTCTTTTTCTTCCTTTAGACTCTTTTAATAATTGGAAGCGTTATCAGTAGGTGATAATAGCGCGTAAAATAAGAAGCCAGTTCTGATTTCTTACTTGAATTCCGCGATCGCGCGTTTCTTCGTTTGAAATCGATTTTCTTTAATAAATATCTCCACTCGACCCTCGGTACTCGAGATCGTCCACGGTATGATGTAATTTCTCACCGCGTCCAGCCGCTATGGATTATTTTATGCAAATGCGGAATTGAAAGTGGTGCTCGGCGCGCCGTCCCTCCGTGCCTTTCCGTTGGTCCGGCCTTTATTAATTCTTCAGATAACGCGACCGAGCGGAAGAGAGAGGAAATTGATGAGTGGATAGTAATCTAATTTGCCGTAGAATGTCTGGCGGCGCGATTATGCGCGGCGTCTTTTTAATAAATTTACATAGAAACAAGTAATATAAGACGAATCCGCGCAGACTTTAATCATAATAATCACGGCAATGGCGATGTAACTCACAGTCTGTACAAAATGTCCCAAAAGCACCAGATGCTTCTTGTTGATGATTAATTGAAAATTAATTTTTTTCTTAACAAAATTTTACGAAAAGTTGTCATTGTCTCTTTCGCCATAAATTTTTAATTTTATATACGATACATCATCCATCGCGTCCCTCTGGACCCATTATATTTATGATCCCGCCGAGATACACACTGCCATATGCGCACCGCCGCCGCACCATATTGAATTTGAGAGTGCGCGCCGTCGGATTGGATTCCGAAGTTCTAAAAGGGCGGCGTGGAAAAAGGGCGCAATGCAAATTTTATTTTCCTTCGCGATTTGCATACGCGTGAGCGACGATAAAATTTCATCCGTTTACATAATAGCGTGTCGTGCGGCCGCGTAAATATTGAAGTGGCCCGTGACTTATCCTCGAGATTGTTATTTTTCTTTGGTACCTACGATGATTGTCTAATATTAATTAAAATATCGAAAGTGGTAAAAATATCCTACTTAATCTTTAGAGAACCAGCCGAAAGTCTAAATTAATCTTAAATCTTACATCATCTTTTTTCGAGTAACATTATAATTTATTGTATTCTTTGCTCTGACAGAAATATTACATTATTTCAGACACCACTATAGTGGCTCCTTGTTCTATAAAGATTAACTTGAAAGATTAAAGATGCTGTAACTTAAGCGAAAATAAATTATTATCAGGGCCACTAACTGGAAATCAGGAAAATTAGAGAAACGTCAGAGAATTTTCTAGAAAATTAAAATTCTTAGTTTTAAAGAAGTTCAATATGCATAGGTACATCCTACAAGTTTTGGAATATTATTGATTAAATGCAAGCATCAGAACATTAATAATAATTTACATTATTATGTTAAATCTCTCAACAAAATATTTTTTTTTAATTTTAAAATATTATTACAAGCATGAGAAAAAAATCATGAAATTTTGTTTGAAAATCAAGAAAAAAAATTATAGAATTTACTCGCTTGCTTGTAATAACCCATGAAAAAAAAAATGAACATTAATCCATTTTGCTGCTTTCTTACCCAGGAAAAAGTGTTTGGTTGAATTAATTAGAATTCTGGTGGAAAATAAACGATCCAGAATTGTAGTTAAATCTATAAAATTTATGATTAAATCTATTAAAATTTAGAAATAAATAGAATTTAGTAGATTTAATCAGAAAAGTAGACTTAACTAAAATTCTGGATTGTTCATTTTCCACTAGAATTCCAGTTAATTCAACCAAACATTTTTTCCGTGTTATCTACGGAAATAAAATTGAAAATTGCTTTTAATCTATTGTTTAATCTATAATTTAATTTTTCACTTTTCCTTAACAGTATCACCTTATGAACAAATCTCGCTCTTAAAATTTTTTGTATTCTTACTTTCCAACAGTAACATTGCCGTCTGCAGGAACAATAGGCGCGTGGTGACTTCACGCACGTGCGAATTCTCCGGGTGTCCCTTCCAGAACGAAGCAAGTAAGCGCGAAACGAGTCGACTGCTGCAGGAGAACGTCAGGGGGATGCAAAGGGAGAAAATAAGAAGAAGCGACGGGGGCGGCACGTTGCGTCCTCTTGAAACACGAGAACAAGCGGGTGTAACGCGCGATAACGCTGCACGTACAATGTGCTGGGTGATGCCACGCCGACGTGGCGTCTAGGGAGATTGCCGGGCCAATAATGCATTTCTCGCCCGGAAAAATCCAACAAAGAGTACGTTCGGCCCAGAGATTTAGTCATTTAAAATGCATAGAGTTCATAACTTATTCCCGGCCGACTGCCGCGCCGACCTACCCTCTACCCTCCCGTCGCGCGTCGCTCTACCCTCATCGACAACGTGTTTTCATGTGCTCGTGATTCTCGCGTTTTCTTCGTCACCGCGCCGTCTCTTCCACCCGATCCGGCATCCGCCCGAAAACGTTGAAAATAAAATCGCGATGGAAAAATTCTGGGATGCTCTTACGGCGGGTGTGAGATTTTGTACCGGTGAGATTTGTGCCGTGCGAATTCTCGTTAGCGGTACATCGGCTTTCCATTTCGACCGCGAATTCTGAAAATAACAGCGGTTGAACGTATCTCGCAGTATCGGGACATGGCGACTCGAATTTCGCGAGGCGAGTCACGCAGTAGAATTGCGCGGCATATTCCTTTTGTCTCGCTCTTTTTTCCCCGTCCCCTTTGCGCAAATCCGAGGTCGTGTTAGTGTTTAACGACCGTGTTACAATCGGTAAGGTAGTCGCGACGAATGCAAAACCTCGGGCAGTAACGAGGGAAACGCGAGAAACTATAAAAACCAGTTAAAACGCCGAGGTGAGCGAAACTCGACGCGGAAACGCCAGTGAATTATTGCACTCCGCCGAGATTTTATATTTCTGTTACTCTCCCGCTTCACGCCCCTCATAATGGTTTAATTGGACTTGCACACACGTGTCTAACAATTAACCGCGTACGTGGAATAGGACGGAAGCTGCACGTTGCGCTCGCGCTCCCTCGAGGCCGCGGCCGCCACTACGCAGCTAAATGTCACCATAAAGTCGAATTATTTTCAGATTAAGCCACTGCAAAAATATATTTTTCCCCAGCGGAATAGCCGAATAGTCTACTGTTGGAGCGCTTTCCGCTGCGGTTTCCCCGGTCAATGCGCGTTGTGTACCGTGTGCAGCCTCGTACTCGAAACGATGCTTAACGTTTCGGCTAGCTTCGGAAATCGATTTTGGGTGCTCTATCTATCCGCAATATCGCAAGAGCAAATGATTTCAACCATACGAAATTTTTGTAACATTAAGCTATCGCATTTTTCTGTCAATAAATATTGAAACATGAATGTTTGTTTACGGTGTATAATCGTGCCAGTATTTCGACACTGTTGTTAATGTCATCACAATGAAATCGACGATAAGTAGATCATTTAATTATAAATCTCTTTGTTGAAAAATTGAAACTATTCAATTTTCTTTATGTTACATCTACAAATATGGATTATTCTTGTTAACTTTTCACTGGCAATGTTGAACTTTAAAGGCACTTCAATTTTGTAAATTCTGATAGATTTTACGTCTGTAAAAAATAAGTAAAATACAATTCAGCTTCTATGATATAATAAAACTCGTTATTAAAACTTTCACAAATATGTAAGAATTTTTCAAGATTTTTATAAGTCCGGAATGCAATATCTGTACTAAAGTTTGAAGTGATTGCGGTTGTGGACAAAGGATAAAAATCTCACATTGCTGACAGAAGGTTAATGTTCATTCTTTTTTATATGAGTTATGAGATATTTTAGTTTCTTGAAATTAATTAGTGCCTTTTAATTAATATGAATTAAATGCAGTTGAAAGGACGGTTTTGCTGAAATTTTTAAAAATTTAGCTAGATACAAATCTGAAAATAAATTTCGTTGATTTAGCAAAATAATTATGTATTATATAATAGAACGCTCAAGCTGGTTATTTGAATGTCACAACTTTTTGTAGCATTGCTCATCATGCTTCAGTTTTCTACCAATTATTTTGATGAGTCAAAATTATTTTCAGATCTATATCTCCTTAAATTTTTAGATGCTCCAGCAAAATCATGCTTTTTATGTGTATTTTACAGCGTCAATAACTGATATTAATATTAGAGATTTTGGAATTAGCTCCAGAGGATTAAATTGAGCTTAATATATATTTACTCATATATTAACACACCATAACCGTAATCTGATACATTGTATCGCAGGATATAACATGAAACTGGTTAATCACAGTTATCCCATTCTTCAAAGAAATAGCTATAATTGGCCAATTTCATCGATATTGTAACTTTGGTAAATGAGCCATGTAAACGTAATCATTATCGTAATCATCGAGATTTAACAACCTACAAACCCATTTTTATTTCATTCACATTTCCAATGATTACCGCAATTTAACGTTACATTATTTAATTACAAAAATACTAAATTTCTAGAACAATTATTTAAAAATCTTTCAGTGCAATATTCAAGACTACGTACACAGAAGCATAAAAAGCAAGTTTTCCCAAACGATGCTGAATTAAAATTTTTTTCTCGTGTGCAGAGAAATTATGTATTTTATAATTCTACATGGTTTCGCATATATCCAACACAAGTATCTTCTTCGTTGTAATTTTTATTTCTTATAATTTCTTATATTCGTGTGGTTATCAATGAAATAGTAATGTTATAATCAATTATTTTTATTCAATATAACAATTAATAATTTATAATACGTATGTGAAATTATTATGAATTCTTATCATCGAAAAGCAATCTGCATTCCAACGAAAGCAGTGTAGTGTTCATTAGAGAAGATTATTTTCCATGGCCGTCTATTTACGTATACGAAATAACGTATGAGATACATTCTTCTTTGCTCGAAACTTTTGCGCCACAAATTTGAAAGCCACGAAATTTTCATTAAGACGAAGTCCGTGATTACGACGCGAATCATTCCTTGGGGACTTGATCCTCGAGGGATTGCTACCCCGTTATTCTATTCCTGCTCCGGCCGTTTCTATCCTTGTCCTTCGCGATACAACCTGAGCGAGAACTCGTAAGCTCCCAGGCACTGTGCGATAGCGAGCACGGAGTTACCCAACGACGGGCAGAGTCGTGTCGACGGTAAAGCTCGAAGCAAACGTGGATGCTATGGCTTGCACCTATAAACTCGAGGAGCGTAAAGGGCATGAGCCAACGTGAGCATGATGCGAATGCAACTGTACCTACAACAGCCGTGCTGCTGCAAGAGCATACAACGCTGGCAAATGAACGATCGACCAGCAAAACAATGACTTCGTCGTTTCCTTCACCTATGCACAGTTCCGGGATAGTTCTGGGAGAATTTCAGTCCATAACTTTAAATAAAGAAGCTATTGGATCGCCTCTTGTCCGAAAAAGAAGGTGGATGAGAAGGAAGAGAAGCGAGAGAGGAAGAAAGCAGAATGTGAAAGAAACTACGATCTGCGCTATCGAAGTGCTACACACTTCAAAGTGAGTTTCAGCGATGCAGTTGATACCTACTGTTCGAATCCGCGGATTAAGGAACTTTCAGTATGGTAAGCAGTGTAACCTCAGCGAGTGAGGATGCTTATATGAATTATGGCAGATTTGTAATCGCTAGCTCTTCGGTCTCATTCAGCGAACAAAGTTCATTGCTCATTCAAGGGATGTCTAGTTACAAAAACTTTCTCAATTATCTGTTTGATTTTATTCTTTAAGAATATCTTTCGTCTTTAGAAATACGTCTTTGTTCATACGACTCAATTTGTTAAAACATAATCAGCATATTTCAGAAAAAAAGAAATATCAATTTTTTTTCTTGAAAGCAAGCAAAGATATTTTCTAAAATTGACTTGGCTAGTTTAATTCAATCAAACGTAAGTTACACTAGACTCTGTAAAAACGTTATTCGTTAAATAAATGAAAAAAATAGTGAAAAAGCTTCACAAGCTGATATTCGTTGAATAAAATTTTCATATTCCAGCACTCTTTGGCAAAGATAACTTCTTTGAACTTGGGGTCAAGTGCCAAGGGATACGACGCGGAACAGCTCTTAGAGTAGGAATTCTGGAGGAGTGCCCTCTAAGTGGTAATTCCATGTTTTCGCGACAGTTAACGCCAACAAGAATATTCAGTAACGGGTGAGAACGAGAACTCATGTCTTACGGCATCCGGCAACATACTGTTCTACGACGGTTCCAGGAATGATTTAATAATGCGTGGGGGCATTAGCTTGGACCGAGTAACGTAAGCAGGGATAATCCTTTTAACCAGTTGTCTGGCAACCCCTTTAACCCCGGAACCTCGGTGACAACTAATTCTGCCAGATATTGCGGGGTGCCGGCGTCGTAAGCGGAGAACCATCGTTGGTACTTGAAGTACCCTCGCATACACGTATAAATCAAACATGCAGCGACGACGGCAAACATGAAGCGACGATGATTCTCTCTCTTCTCCCGGAAGAGGCGATTTGATGCAAGATTTTCGAGGTTATTGCTGAGGATAAGAGGGAATGGCATGAGAGCGTAATTCCGGACTCTTTTGCTTTTGTGGGGGTTGAGAGACCGCCGTCCCGCGTCGACCTCTTAATGATAATTGGTCCTATTTCTAACGAGCCTCTCGAGGACCGGCAGCATGACATTGATTTAAATAATCCATGGGGTCGAACGAACACCTTAATTAGGTGGGCTCGTTCAGTATGATTACGTACCTACTGTTTATAATCCAGAAATACAGCGCGAGAAGGACAAAAGTACGGAAAGTAAACTTGAGATGGGACGAATGCATTAATATTTAATACTTAATACTTGAAGCAATGCATTACTTTTTGGTCTTCAACTATCTAATTTACTCTTCGCTCAAAATAGATGTAACAACATTCAGCAATTATCTCTAATTTTAATTCAATAAATTTGCAAGTATCATGAATATATGAGAACTATTTTCTTGAAGATGTCTACAAATTTAGCTAAATACAGATCTGAAAATAATTTATTGGATTATTAAAAGAATTATAAGAAATTTCAAATGCAATGAGCAAAATATAAAAAGTTTTGACATTCTATCAATCAGTTTTAAGTGTACATAAATCATGTTTTGATGATCCACTAAAATTATTTTTAGGTCTGTATCTAGCTAAATTTTTAGATATTGATCTTTCATGAAATGAACAAGCGATATCTATCTTTGTGGTGCAACAAAGGTATTTTTAATATTTAAATCTGTACATGAAAAAAATAGTTGTGCAAAGGTATCAAAATTTACTTAGATACAAATCTGAAAATAATTTTGTTGAACTATCAAAATAATTATACAAGCCGCTCAAGCTTGAATATAAAAATTTTTCGCAGCATTGCTTATCATGTTTGAAATTTTTACGTAATTATTTTAGTTCAATTATAGTTCAAAATTAAGATCTATATCTAGTTAAATTTTTTAATACTTTAGCAAAATTGCTTTTCCTTATTTTTTTTTATTCAAGATGGAATTCATTTAACAAACTTATCTACCATGCTGCTTCGCGAGAGGATATTTAACTGCAGGTTCAATAGTTGCACAATAGATTAAAAACAAAAATATTTTGAATGTCCCGCATCCACATTCGTTATGGATTCGCGAGTCCACAATGCGAGTCCACATTGCTGACATGCAATTACATACATGAATATCAAAGAGAATACGACACATTTTATTGTCAACTATTAGTACCACATATTATATATAGGGTGCGTCACCAAAATCCGGACAAATCGAACAATTTCTTTAAACAAAATATTTTTAATGAAAAATTAAATATTACAAAAAATTCTTTTATATGTACTTGGACTCTTTCTGTAGAGCACAATTATTCGATATATCCTCCATTAACTTGAATGATGACCTCTATTCTCGGTCTGAAGCGTTCGCTATAATGTAGCGCTGACGAATGCTGCCTCAATAGCGGTCCTTAATGACGTCACATTGGGATGCCGAGACTTGTGACCTTTTCAATTATGCTCCATACGTAGTCCAAGGGATTTAAATCTGGGTTGCTGAAAGGCCAGAATGGGAGCCGAGGCGAGCAACTCGGCTTGTCCTGGCCTCAGAGAGCATTTGTCGTATTTTTAATGTGTACGATTTGTATGGAAGATCCTCCTCGACAATTCGACGCATTGTTGGCTCGCAATTCGACATAATTAATGCTAATTTTCGCAACGATTGGGTCATTCGAAATCAGCGTTTGAGCCCTTTCAACGATTGCGGGAATCCTCGCGGTGCGTTCTTTCGAGTGACTCTTCCTTACTGAAACCTCGTTGGACAGTTCTAAAGCCATATATTTTACCACAACGTCATAAACGTTTGATCTCAAGTCATAAACGGTTGATCTCCAAAGAACCAAATTATTTCCTATTGCTGAGCGCCTAGAGCGAAGGCCTTCGATGATCGCGGCTCTTCAATTATACTCCGCATTTCAACATCGCGGTCATTATTACTGTTTACTAGAAGTGTCAGGCTTTCTCGGACGCCAACAACAACCTCTGGCGGAAGCACAATATAGCGGAAAATTTGTTCGGATTTTGGTGATGCATCCTGTGTTGTCTGTTTTTAGTGGAATAATGTATCTAGAAGTTTACTTTCAACAATTCATATATTTTCTGTGATTTATAACTATTAAACAATTTGTAAATTATTTGATGTTAGAGATTCATTACTTAAATTTTCAAGAAGACTGTGAAAATTTGAAAAGAAGTAAATTTATTTCACGCAATCTCCGCGCGAATCAACCCATTCTCCGTTTCATTCGACAGCGAGGCGATGACACGCGCGCCTCAACGAAACACGAAAGACCGAAAATGTGCTGAATCGTCGAAGACCTCTTTTCGCCTCTCGCCGCGAATGTCGTTCACTACTCCAAGACCATAAACCCTGGAGCAGGATACGTAGCTTGGTGGAAAGTAATTTCCTTGCCAGTCGTAGAAGTTTCTCTCGCGAGGAAAAGTCATGGTGAAGTATTTCTTTTTCCGTCAGAATCGCGATCGTCTTCGATGTCATTCGAAAGAAAGTTACGATTACTGATCTCGTATTCCGAACTATTTCGAGTTGTAAGCTTTTTAAGGGGGAAAAAGTGATGTCGATATATTTAAGTGATATCCAAAACTACGTTACGTTATGCATGTTTATTGATGATACATTTACATATCGTGTTTTATTGAAAATAGAATCGCATCAGTTTCTATTAAATGTTATACCTCGATATATTTATTCTCAATGAATAATCAATTTATTATACCGATGCATCTATCGATAAAATATTGGATAGCATTATAATCATGGCGCAGATATATGAATAAAATACGCGACTCGATCGAATCGCGGTAAAGTGCGGCGATATGCGGCAATGTGTGGCGTTACTCCGTAAAATTTATGAAAACCACACTATAACATTCTTATATTAAGGTTCGTTCCGGTTTATGGACTCATAAACTTGGCATATACCGCATCAGATGCATTATAATACTGTGTACACGCTTCGTGGCTTTGCCCGACAATGTGCTGTCTCAAGTAACAACTAGAAATACGCGAGTATAATAATGATGTGCCGCATTATGGTCCTATCACGATTACTCCAAATAGACTTTCTTTTCGAGAACTTGTGGAATCTACGAAAAGAGAATTCTCGTGAAAATCCAGCTCGCAGATAACGATAATTGTGAAACGGAATAAATGGAAGGTAGAAATACATGGATGTTCGTTGTCTGTGGGATATATACGATTATTGATTTTAAAGTTTGACTCTCAGTGCAATATGTGATTTAATATTTGAGAGTTTCAAAAACCGATGGATCGTAATAGAGGAGAATTTCGCATCAGTTTTGTACGTAATAACCGAAAGCCAATGGAACATGAACCCCAGCGGAATCTCGATGGAATATGTTTTCGTGACAATCGACCTCAATATCCGGCAATAATTCAGCGGGCACCTTCCGAAAGAAGAGTTCGCTTCCGCTTCGACGACTGCTAGCGAACTTTGTGGATACCTGGAGGATTTCCGAGTTCATCGACAGACACAACTCAACGCGGCACATTGGAGATGGAGGAGGTGTATCGATAAATATTTATGGAGATATTCGTAAAGTTAAACGAAATCCAATAATAGAGGATTTTTCAGCCCGCCTCGATTATAGGTATCCGCTGTATAATCGCCGTAGCAGCGCTTACTTTACGGTACTAAACGCTTCCTTGCGATCTAAACTGCGTGATAGGGCATTTTTCGATCGAACGCCTTAGGCTATACTCTTTTCTCACGTTTACATCGAATTATGCATCGTACCTTTTTTTGAAATCAGTACGCTTCATTTTCAAGCTTCATTTTCTTGCTCGAAAATAGGTCATGACCGCTTCCATTTCACACGATGTATAGAAAGAATAAAAATACCGAGAATAAAGGAATAATCCTTAAATTTTTCTAATATTTTATACGTAACCATAAGCCGATATATCCACAATTTATTAATTATTAAATTATGTTGTTATTTATAACCTCAGTAAAGCGACACCAGATCTGGTTAATTCAGATTATATATAAAATGATAATAATTAGATTTGCATCTGTCGTCGGTAACGCGATGTCAATGTTCGATAAATAGTTAAATTTCAATTCGATCCGTGCGGAAACCATGGTTAATTATATTGGGGAAAATTTGAATTGGGATATTGGGATATCAATATTAGCGAATCGTTTAAACTACATCTTGGTAAATATAAATCGAACTATTATTGTAGCGACTTAATGTCATTTGGTAATACCATATTCTTCCATCATAAAATTGTCATTAAAATATTTTTAAAAATATCAATTCTAAGATATTTTACGAGCTTTTTCTCAGTTAATATTATGCGATAAGATATACTGAATGTCCTTCTCTCTCGTAAATCGAGCGATATTCAAAAACTCGAACAGTATAATAAAATCGTGTAAAAGCGTGGAAAAGCGTGGACGGAATATGACGATGCGACTATATAACGTGCCATATACGCGTAACGACGGTGAACGATAATAATAAAAACAAGAGCTTCAATATTCCTTTTCGTTACTTCGGAAAATTCGACGGATCGTGCGCGAGCTCCACTAAATGGCGATTCTTCCGGGCGTTTTAACGTACTACTGAATATAAAAGGATGGTTGGTGCTTAATCTCCTTTTTTAATCTCTCGAGACGTTGACCCATTTAACGTGAATAGTCTTATGAATCACTGTCGGATTACAGTAACCTTTTACAAAGATCTGCAGTGAACGTTTCCGAACCATTGATGATATTTTAAACAGAGGAGACTAAATGAATAACAAATCTTTTATATAGATTAAGGCAAGCATTTATTTGACAATTCAATAATAAGAAATAAAATGGCCATAACGGTCAAAGCTAGATCTTTAATGCTTAAATAATTCAATCTGAATTACTATATATTATGGCTGTGTTCCAAAATTTACTGCCAGTACTGAAAATCTATAGTTTACGTTATGTGCACTATATAGATTTTTAGTACTGGTAGTAAATTTTCGAACACATCTTATATATGTACATGCATATATACCATATTTGAACACTGAAAAAAAAATATAGTTAATTTTAATAAATATTTTAATAAATATTTAAGTTCAATACTGCCAACTAAACATTTACTTATAGTAAATAAATATTTGTTCAATAAAAAAAATGATTGTTAAATCAAATTAACATTTCTTGTTATCAAATAAATATAGCTTTATGGTATATTTAATAAATATTTAGTTGGCAGTATTCAATTAAATATTTATTAAAATTGACTATATTTTTTTTCAGTGTAATCATTTGAACTGCGCGCCGAATTGATTTTTCGGACTTATAAACGCAATTAAATTACTATAATTAAATTACTATATAATAATATTACGAATTACCTAAATTGACTAGCAATTTTAATAATTTAATGCTCAATCAGGCATTCTATTAGAAAGTGTTAATATGAAAAAATATGCTAAAAAATTGCAAATAAATTTATTGCGAAAAATATTATCCTGGTCGAGAGTCGAACCTGAATCTCTTGTATTCCGTCCTGGGACGGAATGTAGGACGAGCGTCCTAAGCTTTTAGACTATTGAAGCTTTAGTAATATTCTTCGCAAACATCAAGGTATGTATGGAAACGTCTTTTTTTTTAGGCGATATAATATAAACAATAAGAATCTGCATTTATTTAACGTCATTAAGGGCAACATCAACAAGTACTTTTTTAAATTTAATAAGTAATTTTATATTTAATGCTTCCTGAAAAAACAAACGGAGATGATAACGTAGACGCTGTTACACAAGAGCGTTGACTAGACGAATCCGTATTCTCCGATTGCAAAGTGAAGCCATGGCGAATGTGAGACAGCCTCGTGGCTACGACAGCGTGAAGAGCAGGTCTCGCTCGTGGAAGCAGAATTTGAGGTAATCGGTTCTCACTCAGCCACAGAATACCTACAGCGCACAGTCGAGTGCAGGGCGTTATTACCTCGGTGTCCTGACACCGTGTACCTATAGGCGATGCACTTAACGTTAACAGTGAACCAAGTAATAGCTCGACGGTGCACCAATAAAGGGGGGAAAGCCACGCCTCGCCCCTGTCGTCCGTCATTTCCAACAAAGCGTCCCGACATCGCTGATTGGAATCAATCGCCAACAGGAACAAGCCGCGAGAATGGCCCCGGTCGAAATATCGAGCCGTCACACGCTTTTTACGACGTACGGCTGTCGTTCGCGATTTACGTATGGAAACAGGGATTCTCTGAAAAACGGACAAGTACCCTTGCGGTCGCGATTGTTGCCGGGCGTTTTGAATTTCCGCCGACGATTTCAAACATCTCATATTTTTTATATTCCCATTTCGTCTCCCCTTTGACACATTTGACGTAACCGAATTTTCATGTCTCTCAATGTTATTTTCTGTATACAAGAAACAAGTGTAAAGTACAGAAAACCACGCAATATGGGTAGTTATTAACTCTTTTGTTACATTGACATGACGGCGACAGTAAAATAATAGCGGTAAAAGAAGATATAAAATAGAACACAGAAACTACGTTGGAGAACGTTTCTCTATTACCAGTCAATCTCTTGACATTCTCGATGATATTCAGATTTGCTTCATCAACTCTTTGAAATTTGCATTACGAATATTTACGTACAAGACTAAGACCGAGAGTACCTTAATGAAAGTATCTTCCAAGATGAAGACCGTTATAAACTTCTGGCCAAGAAGCTCTTACAGACGATTTTTACGTTTCGGTAGAATCACGACAGTGCGGGGTAAGAATGAATCGCTTCGTATATTTCTGAGAATTCGGTGAGGAAGAGGGCAGGAGATGCTGTGCGTTTAATAAACGTACAATGGTCTTCGGTATGGAACAGCGTGTATTCGGCGTGCAAGTTCCGGTGTAAGCACGCATCTCTTATAGCGGCATGAAATTTCACGAGATTAAAAATTCAGGATATACCTAACTTGCGAAATATACGAGCGGAGGGTAAAGACTTCTCCTCTGCCTCGTGGCACCCCACGATTTTTCCCTATCTCCGAGCTAACAATTACGCCTTTCGCGAATTATGATACAATCGCGAGAGAAAGAGAAAAAAAGAAGATAGGAAGCATGGAAAGGGCGCATCTTTCCACAGAGTGAAATTAAGAGGGGCTGAAAGTCGTACCGGTGGACAGGAGTATATATACTCCTGGAAACGAGAATTTACGAGTGCAATTTCATGCGCGTTTTGTCACGTTATAAACAAATCTGTTAGAAAAGTGAATTATGGAAGACGGATATATTCCTGCGAAAGTGAATCTTAATTTTTAAATATTATTTATATGTACGGAAAGGACAATTTTGCTGAAATATAAACTAAAAATTTAAGTAGATTATATAGATCTGTGAAAATAATTTTGTTGGTCCATCAAAACGATTATGTAGGATGTTTAAAGTAGTTGCTAGAATGCCAAAACTTTTTGCAGCTCATCACACTTGAGATTCCTACGTAATTATTTTGATGGAACAATAAAATTATTTTTATTTCAAATTTATATTTACCTAAATTTTTAGATTCTTTAATAAACATCTTTTTTGTATAAAAATTTGTACCATTATACTAATAAGTTTGATATTCAACAAAAGATTATTGTATCAGCATAATAATATAATAATTTTGTGTATAAATCATCGATACGTAAAATACAATCTACACTAAAACGCACAACATTGCAATTCAACTTCACTAAGTCATAAATTATTTGAATTATATTTTATATCCAGCGGGCGTGTATTATGAAAATGAAAAAAGGTTGCTACGTAAGACACATTTTAACGGATGGCAACTCCGAGTCCACCTACGGCATTATATCTCAGATCCCCTCGCAAAATTCGCATTATCATCCCGCGAATCCGCCGTACCGTGATGGTCGACGCAATTAAACAAAAGCTTCATTCTCGCAGAGAAAACGCAATACCGAAATGTCTGCATCCACCCTTTGGTCAAACTCCCTGATTCGCTCCCTTCCGTCGGTTTATTAATGCGCATTGCCGGCGTGCCAACGTAACCAAAAATTTTCCGTACGATTTAACGAATTTGTATTGCTGAAAATGGAGAAAGTACGTCTGTGCAGATGGTTTGGTGGTTTGTGTTAAATTATGAGATCTTCTGAATATATAAGTCATTATAATAGACTATTCTATTTTAACGCAAAATATATATTATTCGTTTAATGATTTAAATTGTGAAAATATAGCAGTGTGACAATATATAGAACTGTAAATGTTAATTCAAAAATAAAAAGAAAATATCTAAAGCATATATAAATATATTGTAGAGCAGTGTTGAAAATAAATTTAAGAAAGTCTTAAATATAAGGCCTGACTATGAATACAAATATCTATGTTAAAAATGAAATAAAAATTTTATAAAACATTAAATATATATTTTTTTGTCGGAGAAACTGATGCCCATATTCATAGTATATTTAAGATTTCCTTAAATTTATCTTCAAATGTTCTACTTCAAATGTTTTAAATTATTTTATATTTTTCATTTTGAACTATTTTGTTTCAGACTATAAATATTAATGTATGATCAATATAAAACAAGTTCTCTTTATTTGAACGATTCAATGCGACACGATGAGTTATATATTAATCCGCTTTATATCAATCGCAAAACGATAGGCAAATTACATTTAAACCAAAAGATCAAAGAGCAATACGAGTTATATGTATTTAAATGTAAGAGTTATTAAAGGAGTAATTATTGCCTATAAATACCATGAAATAATAATTTATAATTTCTCTTCTCTCATCGCTCTTTTTATTTTAAGTGAATTAATTACACAAATTATCTGTTTCGATAAGCAGTCATCGCCTCTCGATACGCTTACAAATTCTTAATTACGCGAGCTAATTATTTACTGTAACAATCACGAGGTTTGATATTTCCTAATATTTGCCGCGATCATATTTCGAGGGATAATATGAAACACAGAACAGTTCGTGCAACTACTTGCTTGAGTTTCACTGTGAATGATAGCGCGGCAACCTAATGTAAATACAACTCTGTCACGACAGTTACATGTGTAATAGCAAACATTAAGGTCGCACGCCAGGAGAATATTATTACCGCAAAATATTTAATACCTTATAATATAAAATCACGATAAATGTATTATGTTCTTTGCGATAAATGAGCTGTTATTTTACAGTTTATTTACACTTCACACTTTTGTGAATTGATTACCATCATCTAGATAACAATTAATATTGTTCAATTAAAAAGCATTTTGAAATGGAAATACTATTAGTTGTTAATTGAGGAGAGAATTTATTTCAATCTAATTATAATGTACATAAATATGTGTTTATTAAAGCTCTCTTTTGATTATCTATAATTTGTATCAAAATTTACAATAGAATTTTATTTATATTTGTATGCCGCGTAAATATACATTTGAAGATGATCAGAATATACACACACATACACACACGTATAAAAATACATAATACATCAAGATTTATGATATATAAAATTGTAGATAGAATTCTATCTTGAAATTCTATCTTGATTTGTCGCAAATTATAGAATATTAAAATGAGCTTGATAACTGTTCGACTTATTATGCATTATTTAAATTTCTTCTTCTTAATAATCATAACAATTGACTAATAATTTTAAAAAATTTACTAATTCATTTAAAAAAATTATTCTATTAAAGAATAAAATTTATTTTTATTTTGCTAAAAATATGATTTTAATGTTTTAAAACATTGGATTTCAATTTTTTCATTGTAAATAAATATTTCCTTTTCAGATCTTTGAAAAGATATTACAAGATTATTATTAATAATTATTAAAATATATATATATATGTATTCGAGCTTTCCTTACAATTATTAAATTGTTAAGAAACGGTTTAGTAAAAAATAATTTTATTTAACGCGATCGATGTGTATGTAATGATGACTCGGAGGAGTTGTTTAGTATATCTGCTAGATTATCTAGAGATAACTTCACTCTAGATACTCATTCATCGAAGTAATCTTAATACACATCAAACTTGACAGAATGATAAACTTTCGAAGTGAGGTTGATTCGTTCGAATGAAATATCGAAAATAAGAAGGCAGAATCATAAAAAAAAATATAAATATGGAAAAAAGCTGTACGTATGTAAATGCAGATCGCGTATTTCCAATTTTCGCTTGCTATGTTTGCACGCGATCGTAGCTAGTTAGCTGCGGTTATAACATTCGTCGGAAAGCCGTAAGGCAAGAAATAATTGCAGAACTCGGAAAGCCGTTTCTTTTCCATGACTACCGGGTAACAACTACGTAGGAAAATTGCCTGTACCAATATTTATGATAAAATCGGGGGCGGATAACGGGGAAAGTTTTGTGAATAATTAGCGATTGCGAAATAGCGAGAACGTGAAGCGCGTAATTGATGATTTTCATCGAGTACGATGCCGGTCGAGGCTTTAATGTTATTTTTAGCAATCGGTGGGAATGTAAACAACAATCGTAGAAGGAGACAAAAAGAGAGAGAAAGGAGCGAGAAAAAGAAAGACAGAGCTATCAATTCACGAAGTACACTGAGAAAAAAATTTAAAATTTGTTCATAGGATATTATGTTTATTTCACTGAAATAAATTTTTATTTAAATACGACGAAACAACATTTTATTTCTCACAAATAAACCATCTTTATTTTTTACAATTAATGAGATACATTTCACAGAAATGTATATTTCGTCATCACAGTCAAATTTTTCATAATTAATAAATATCAAAGAAAATGTTACAAGTAAAATTTGCTTTTGAATATTTTGACTTTTTTTCAGTATAAGTTTGATTAGTTTGGAAGTGAAAGTTCTGTCATATCATGTGAAAAAAGGCTATTAATGAGATTAGAGACTTACTTTTTAAATAAAGTACTGCAACTTGGCGTCAATCGATGGAAGTTTTTGCAATTGCTGTTAAATGTTATGACAAGCAATAAACTTGATGCGACAAGACGTATCATTAGCATAAGGATTTATTTATTTTTGTTGCATCTGGAGATTCAAGAGTTTTATTTAAAAAATGTTTTCATAAATTGAAGATAAGTTTTTTAATATTACATAATCGCTTTTTCATAATGTTATATGAACAATATTATGCTGATTAATTGTGATTTCTAACTTGTTTATTGTTATCGGGAAGATTTTATTTGTCATATGCAAGAAGAGTTATGTTCAAGTAATATGGAATATATCAAGAATTGAGAATCTTGAGAATTGGTTCTTATTGTGAAGAATAATGTTTTCTTTAGATATTAATAAGATAAATGATTCAATTAGTGATAGTGTCCCAATTAATAACATTCGTGCCCTTTTTCTCAATAAATTAATTAATGTAGAATTTCTAAAAAAATAGTCTAAAAAAATGTTAATATTCCAAAAAGTGTTAATATTCATAATTATACATTATTTATTACAACAAATTTTGAATAAACACTTTAGTAAACACTAAAATATTATAATTATAAGCATGCTATCAACGGTGGCAAATCAAATTATTAATTATTAATTATTTGTAAGATGAAAACTATATCGATGGTCCATTTGTCGATTCTAATTGTTATTAAACTAAAAGTAAATAAAAGTAAACATCCAAAGTTAAATAGATTAAAGAACATTGTGAATAAACTGAAAATGTTACAATAATACATATTTTTTAATTAATGCATGTGTTACTAATCGATACTAAAATATTTATTTGTCTTTATTATTGACAATCCAAACAAATATGTAAAATGATAAAAACTCCTTCCTATTTTTAAAAAAGGTATGCAATTTATCAATCATTATTAAATTAAGGAATAGTATCAATATCGTGACTTAGTCTTCCAACATTTAAAAAATAAATACAAATGAGTTTCTAATTCATAAATGTTTCAGTCAATAGGAACATTCATGATTTTGTGCCAATTTGTAATACTCGATACAGTTCCTAAAAAATGAAAATAAAACATATGAAAAAAATATATAAAATATATCCTATAAAAGCTATATGTATATAAAATATAAAAAAATATGTAAAATATATCCTATAAAATATATGGAAAAGATATATTACAGATGTATACATCTACTTTTTCAAAAATATTTAATATAAAAATTGATAATAAAAGTTTAGATTTTTATATTCATTTATATTTATTACATTTATATACATTAGATATCAAAAGAGAAATGTATATATGTAATAATCATAATCCTTTAAATAATATTAAATAATTATTTTGTTATTTTTAACTTCCATCTGATCGTGAATTAAAATGTAAATCAATCCATAATGTAAATTAATCCATTTCTGTAATTATTTTAAAACTAAATCTCGTTCATAACGTATGCACTTAATAAATAATAAACTAATTTGGAGTTAAAATTAATATATTTTCTTGAGCTAAATTGTTTAATTCTATTGTTTTAATTAAATTAATAACATTAAGTAGGTTAGTTGTAATCTATAGATACGATAAAAAAATAATTTTGGTATAGATATAATTAGATATAATTTGACAGTATGTTACAATTTAACAGTATGTTATTAAGAAAATTTCTATTTCTATGAAGTGTCAATAATAGAGACGTTGTGTTTATATCACCTATCAGTGACAAACATGTGATCAACATGTGTTTGCAACAAATTGGGACAATTTCAAATAGGTCATATATCACTAAATGGTGATATAGAAACAATGATTTAATAAATTTTCAAAACATTTTCAAGAAAATAAGAAAATTTAATTTTATCTTAAATATCCAACTTCCTCAAAAAATTAATTTTATGAATCTACTTATTGTGACATACATATCGATAATTTATTAATTTTTTTTCGTCACAAGGCAACTTTGTCACTAATTGAGACATTCTTATGTTTCAATATTTATTTTACATAATAATTTAATAATTTAAGATTTAATTTTGTTCTTTATTGTTTATGTCCAACGTTATTTTATTTTTTACATGCTATTGTATATCAATATTATAAAAATATTAACTATTTTTAATTATATTTTGATCAGTTGTATAAATAAATAAATTTTTACTTTATTTATTCATTACTGTTCCTTAAATTTGATTAGTATATTACATTCCATGCATTTTTTAGACCCTTTCATTTCACATTTTATATTTTTTTATTACTGATGTGCACTTAAATTTTGGCAACTTTTATATATTGGATATTTTAGCTAACATATTCCTTAAGAGTTCAGCACAAATTTAAAGTCTTCATATGCATTTATCGAAGTAATGTTAATTTAAAAACCAATTCCATCTTCTAAGCTTTTACCATATGTAACGAATATATGCACCGAAAATGAGTTATCTAGATACTGCACGGAAAGAATGATTTTGCTAAAAAAATCTAAAAATTTAGCTAGATACAAATCCAAAAATAATTTAGTTATTAGAATCTCAAAATAAAGTAGAATGTCAAAATTTTTTGACATTCTAGCAATCAGTTTGAGTGTTCTATCTAACAATTTTAATGGTCTAACAAAATTATTTCCAATTTTGTATCTAGTTAAATTTTTAGATTTTTCAGCAAAATCCTTCTCTTTATATGTTACAGACAGTATTTAATCGCTCTGTCATGCATGAGAATACACGTAAGAATTTCTATGATGTTATTAAAGGCGCTTCACATCTTTTACATCGCTTACGTGTGTATGTTTCTTACATTTTTCCCGGTGATGTACATGTACACCTAGGAGAATGCAATTACTGATGTGCCTACGAGACTCGGGAGGGGTAGGTGTGGCATTTATCGGGACGCTTCTGCTGCACGCGCTCCGATCTACGGGGATTCAAAGCGACAATAATGACGAGAAATCGATGCCCCCTCGCGTATGCGAGCATACGCGTCCGCGATACGCGTAATAACGCGTAATAATGCACGGCTACATACGTAGGAATATTATCCGGCGTATATTATTCACACAGCATACCAGACAGCGATAACTACGGGGGATCGAGTGCACGCTCTCCCCTTATCTCTCTCTCTCTCTCTCTCTCTCTCTCTCTCTCTCTCTCCCTTTATCTGTCTGTCTGTCTTTAGGTATCATCATTCCCATTTCGAGATTAGTGCAATTATCGGCCTATCGATCAGCCTCCTTCTCCTATGTATGGAGTATAAGAAGAGTGTGGATACTGTCCAGATTAAACTATCCCTCTGTTAAGAATAGACGTGTGATCGATTCGTGAATAAAGAATAATACTTTAGAAAAAGTACAGAACAGTAAAGACCGCTTTAAATGATATGTTTGAAACGCCTTGATTTCATAATCGCCAATACATCGTTGCCGCTCACGTCGACTTTTATTGCTTTTCCGATACAAGCTGAATAGAAGCGAGTGACAACCGACTAAACGACCGTCCGCAAAAAACCGATTTTCAAAGCCAGTCGTTGCGCTGTTCATTAATCAACGAATCGTATGGTCGTCGAATCTCTCAATACCTCAATGCGCCGGGGCAAAAAAAGAACAATCACCATAGTTTGCACGGTATTTCCATTGGAAAGTTTGCGAAGTGTCTCGACTACGAATTCCTCGGCGCTGCATCACGGCACTGGATCTCGGAACAAGATTACAAGAGCAGTTAACGATATTCGGTGCGGATTGTGGGACCGAACTAATCTGATAACCAGTAGGTCGCATCAGTCCTTCCATCTGTCGGTTCTCCCGTTCTCTCTCTATCCCGCTCGACAGGACGCGGCGTCCGATCAGGTGGGTTGCGTTGGATGACGTCGGATTACTGGCATGGTAGACCGACCAGTGCGGTGTCTGGTTTTCCATAATTAACGTCCGTACGAAGGATCCATTCCTAAAACAACTGGACTTGCGTGTACGGACTATTGTGAAATCGTAGAATAGTCGATTCCGCACAATTCAATTTGTATAGTATTCATGTGCGATCAGAAAATCCAAATGGAGTATAATAAATTGTCGTTATATGTTACTATTTTTGATCGCTCAAAATTTTAATTTGATTCTCGATACTCTATCCTGCATTTCAATTTATATTCGAGCATATTATTCTTTCGTTGGAATAAAATTTTCTCTGCTTCTAAAATTACGTATTCTATTAAGAAGAGTTAAATTTGAAATACTCTCTCTCTAATAAGAGATTATACAAAAATATATTTGAAATAATTAGCAAAGAAATCTATTGTTATTTTGATATTTTGGGATCTTGGTCGATTGTTCGTATCTTAATCCGACCCTGGGTTGACCGATCGGGCCGAAAGTCATCCATAGTAGCCTAGCTTTACTCTCGGTTCGATAAGTTAATCTCGGCTGTCTACTCCTCCGCATGCTCGTGACGCTCGTGACATTGCCCTTTGATTTATTAGAACGTCGATCAACCCAGCGATGGACCGTATCGAATTTCGAATGCGACTGTTTGCCTGTCTCTCGATATGCCTGAAGTTTACCTACGCATGGCGATACATACAGCACGAAGAATAAAAAGACGAGACATTCAACCACGTTAGATTTATGTGTTTACCAAGTGAATCGCTAACTCTTGTCGTTTTCAGTATTTTTCGCGTGTTTAAACAGAATGAGGAAGTCATAAATAATTTGGGAGAGTGGATTTAATCATTTTAATTGAGCTTCTGATTTGATGATTTTAGATTTTACTGACCTTATATTAAAAATTTTTAATATTTAATATGTTTTCCAACGCTTTCAGTTTTAACTAGCTACACATATGCTGCGTAATATTTCACTAGAATTAAACTAACAAATTACGTACGTCGATAACTGGGTTTCCGAATTTATATACGCTCTGCTCCATTTATTAAAAGCAACATGCAAAAATAATGAATATTATAATTCGAGAGACGAGCGCACTGTTGCAAATCAATATTTAAATTAATAAGATTCTTTTTGAAATTAATATTTATATGTGTACATTCGTATTAATATATACTTCTCTCACGATCGAAACCTCATAATTCAACAATTTGAATAATTTGATTTGTAGTATTTATAATTGCGGTTAATTAAATTTAATATACTATTTATCCAATTAGCACAATTCCAATGCTTGACTGAATGTGTAGCAATGTGTGTGGCAATGAATATATTTAATTGTTAATATCATAGTATATGAGAGTTATAATTATTATATGAAATCATACAAATCGCGTAAAACTTTTTATTCATTTGTAATACAATATATCTTGTAAATATATACTGCAGAATTCTTGATGGTGGATTTGGAATAATTTGCATATTTCATCTCTCTCTCTCTTCNTCNTATCNGTTCAGTTTCGATCTAACGTTGTAGTTACAGTCTNCTTACTCTAACTTGTACTGTTNTACTTACGTTCGTTACGTTACGTTACGTACGT
>NW_012130067.1:4849446-4850025 GCF_000143395.1 Atta cephalotes | reverse complement strand
AATTTAGTCTATATTCTATCTCTCTCTCTCTCTCTCTCTCTCTCTCTCTCTCTCTCTCTCTTTCTCTCTAAATTAATTCGCGTGCACCGAAGCAGTCTTTATGATAAATCTCGTTATACAGGATCTATACGATCTGCGTTAAGTTAACACAGGGTAGGAATAATTGCGCCTGCCACCAGGAGTTCCGATGGGAATCCTCGAGGCAATAGGCACCTCGAAAACTCATCGGGTATGTAGATATCAATAAAGGGGATTCTAGACTGGGCCGTAGCATCCGACGTGCTCGATTCGATCGGCTCGTTCTCAGCAATTCGCGGCATGCTCAGAACCGAGCAGCAATACCAGCCACACCGAAACCGTAAGGGTTAGCGCTATGCCGACCCTACGGTTGAAGGGGGCAATAACATACCGTGAGTTGCCCCTGCAGCACTACGAATAATGGAGCCTCTCGACTATCCATGATTAACGTGGCAATAACGATTATTTATAGTCCTAAAACAATGTTTCACGCTGTCCACCCCTGTTCGTTCGCTCTTCTCTCGTTCAACCTTCCTTCTTCTCTTTTCTCTCTCTCTCTCT
>NW_012130067.1:4798431-4849426 GCF_000143395.1 Atta cephalotes | reverse complement strand
GTACGTACGTACGTACTACTACTACTACTACGTACGTACGTACGTACGTACTACTACTTACTACTACTACTACTACTCTCTCTCTCTCTCTCGTCTCTCTCTCTCTCTCTCTCTCTCTCTCTCTCTCTCTCTCTCTCTCTCTCTCTCTCTCTCTCTCTCTCTCTCTCTCTCTCTTTCTGTCGTTACAAACCTGAATCAGCCGTCAGTACTTTCCCCATGTCCATCTCTAAAACGGATTTATGCAAAAAATTCCAAAACACGTCTCCGTGGGGACCTACTCCGCCTAATTAATCTAGCGGGACGAGCTGCGGGGGTATAGAAGGGTCACACAGCTGCGATTGGAAAAGTGAAGGATTTAGCACGTGCGAAAAGGGGCTTTTATGAAAGTCGCGAAACAGATCCCTTTGTCCACACCACGATCGTAGATCACTGCTGTCCTCGAGCACAGTAATGGGGGAAGGATATACGGGACCGACAACGTATCTCGGCGGATGTAATATGGTGTATCGATCAACGAATACCCGCGAGAGAAACAGCAGCAGAAATTTACCTATCTATAATTCCCATCAAAAGTAGATTTTGCTATGCAATGGTAAAGTGGAGTAATATGAAAAGAAGCGGAGGGGAAGCAATTGAATACATTTTACATTTATATTATAATATGCTTACAGTTGCGAGCAATTTTTTTTATATTTTTTATTATACATATCCCTATTACAAAATAATTCTCAAAGCGAAAACATATCCATAAATAAAATTCGTTCTTTTGAGCATAAACTGGAGCAAGCTTCTTATAAATAAATATATGTTACAAATATTATCTCCATATAAATAAATATTTATCTTGTGTTCAGCAATTTGATGCAAAATAATTTTTTAAACATTTTAGCTCACTGTCTATTTAACTTGCACCAGAAAAGTATATCATAATTTCATGAGTTTTTGGACAAAAAAGATCTCTCGTCGTGATGATGCGTCATTTCGCCGACAAGCTGCGTGCATGTCCAACTCGGGAGTTTCTCCAGCGCATTCAATCAGCTTATAGGAGAGATAGCAGACAGACGAAAAACCAGGCCAGATATTTTTCATCCTGTTTACTGTGTAGGGATACTTTTCACGGCGTCATTGTTTGCACGGGTCAGCAGCGGCATAGTAATATCTGTCGTTTCATTCGCTCGGTCGAGGGCGGAATAAGAGAACGAAGCGTTTGGTCCGAAGAAAACATATCCATTTCCGCGGGTAAGAGGGATGGTGAACGAAGAGGAAAGAAGTGGAAAATGGTGAAAATAAGCGGCCAATAGAGGAAAAGGAAGACGAAAGTAAGGGTGAGAGTTCACTGGCCATCGACATTTCGCACTCGATAATGACTTGCCGAAATTCCATTATTCCCTACATTCATCCTCTTTTCTTTTTCAAGATCGGTGTTCTTTCGTCCCGATTGACGAATATTATTTGCCATAAGAATTTTTCGAAGTGGAACAGACGAGTCCAACTGATCATTTCTATGCGGCCGCCGCGCCGACTCTCGCCGATGGAGCCGGAAACGATGAGCAATTTCGTGAAGAATTCACAGAATTCAATGCATACCTATGGACTTTTACGCGAGGAAATGAATTAAACTTGTGGCTATTGACGTTTCGCGTACAGATGTTATTGGTGATTGATCGAAGTAAGAGTGTAAGAGCGATTTATGTACTTCGAATCGAAGAGTAATTTGAGAATTTAAATTTTTAAATCCATTTAAATTTTTAAATATATTTGCTATTCAGTGTCTTGGGAAATGAATGAAAAAGAAAAAGTAATTTAAAAATTCTAGTTTTATTCTTTAAAAACCCGATTTTTCAAACTCTTGTGGACTTTACGCATTAAATTTAGCCGCAGGTTGACGATTTTTTTGTTTGATGTTGCGAATAGAGATTTCCGTTTATTCTCACAAAAAAAAAACTGGATTGAAGAGTTTCATCGGTGTTAGTCCGTATCATCAAGTAAAGCAACGAAAGACAAGCGGCACGGATGCGCGCAACGCCAACGACAAACGAATGTAAACGAGGCAGGGTGTGAAAACTCGACGTACGACGAGAGAGTTTGATAGTTGTTTACAAGCGTCTACCATTGCTGCTTGACTCGTTACTTAAGCGTTCGTGTCGTTCCTTTAGTATGCGAAATGTCTATTGTTATCTTGTCGTAATTCTCTCGTTAGAAACTTCTCTTCAACCACCATCTATAATTTCTGATACATGCGAAACATTACTCTTGTTCCTATATTCCATATTTAATATTTCCTTCGATTCTCCTATATTTAGAATCTATTCTTTCTTGCAAAGATTATTCCTAGAATTAAATAGCTTGGTAAAGCAGCATCTACAATGAAAATTTTAAAGCGGCTTTAAGCTATAATAAATTGACCAATCACAGTCGATTGTGAATATAATAGTCGACTCTGAGATTAGTTAATGCTTAACTTAATATCAGTTCATCCTGTATACTATTTAAAGCGTAAATGGATGGTACAAATGAGTTTTTGGTAATTTTCACATAAATATATGCCATTATGACATTCGTTATTCGAGGTTGAGTGGAAATATATTTGACATATTCCGGTCCTGCTTTCGAAAATAATAAACGTTTTCATTGATTCGAGCAAACATGCGGAATAACTTCTGATATTTCAATAATATGAAAAATTCCCGTGAAATAGCTATGGCTATATGCGAGGGTGTGTTTTTTGGCCGTGGGTGTTTTCATGCATCGCGTACAAATCGATTGTCAGAAGGGCGGCATTTAGCCGGGAATTGTTGTACCCTGCACTTTCCACGATTGCGTAAATTATTTCCATAATTTCTCTGGTCGTCCCGTGAATCTACTATATTTTTACGATAATGGGCTACCATTACTCTTTGTCTGTGTACTGACACGCGCTCGAGGTATAATAACCGATTTCATCTCACGCAGTTTCACTGCCACGAGATCGAATATATCTCTGCTATCTGTCTAATTCTCTACATGTCGTTTACCCATTATTTATGTTGCAATTGAAATTGTGTTTATCATTAGCATGTTCCATGTAAGAACATATCATCGCGTTGATAAAAAATGACATAAGTAAAAAGCTAGCATTAGGATTGCGGTGTTTAAAAATTCATGACGTAATTTTCAAGAATACACATATGTATAATTAATACATGTATAATTGAAAGTATAACACGAGAAGAAAGCACGAAATTAAGTATATTTACTATTCTAATTAAAACTTGTTTCAATTTAAAATTTAAAAATTTTAAAACATTCTACTAAAAAATTGCTAATATTGAAATATATCGCTTTTTTATCAACGTAGCGTATATCTCCGTTTAAAAATGCACTTAATACACACATAACTATTTTATCGCTTATATATGGCTTATTATTTCTTATTGTTTTTAATAACAGAAAATTGTATTAGCAGAAACGTATTTGTACTGAAATATACTTACTTATACTATCACTGAAAGAAAAAATAAGCTGCAGCAAATTAGATGGTAAAAGCAGCTAATTTTTGGTTGCAGCAGCCAATTTTTGGTTGCGTTAGCAATTCACAATATAGAATTTTGATAGGCTAACACAACCAAAAATTGACTGCAACTAATTAAAAATGCTATGTTCAGCACAACAATCTTTTCTTTCAATGTAAAAAATTGTTACCACAAATAATATGTTTTTTATTCATTATTATTACAAAATAAATTGGTTTTTAATAAGCTATATGTATTATTGAACACAAACGCAACGAATATAGTGTGTGTATCACGATGGAGCGATAAAGTGGTTCACAAAATCACCTATACAAAATTCGTCGAAAACAAAGGTCCAAGTGTGACACAAGGCCATTAACAAGATTCCGATGGCCGTCAATTCGCATCTCACTCCTCACAAACGGCAGGATGTTAATTCGTTTTCACGGTAGACAGGGCCGCCAGGATAGAACAACGAGAAAATCGATAAAACCAATAAGCCCTGGCAATAACGTGCTAATATCCTGAAGACCATTCTCGCCTGCAGCGCGTAACCTCCCCTTTTGCTGCTCGTAAAGTGTGTGAACGAACGTTCAGATTCCTTCGTAATTGTTCCTGCATGACTTGCTCCTGTCAATAGACCAAACTGCGGCGCAAAATAGACATAGAACGGATGGCGTCGCGACACTCATTTACTATGTCGTGATTTTTATGTAAAGTAGAAATATAATTATTATATAACCGAGCCATAAACATAATCAGCCATACGTTAAAATGTCTAATATTACAAGAAAATAATTAAGCACGGAAGAAACGAAAGTAAGAAAAATATGATATTTAAAATCATATAAATTGAGAAAAGTTTCATGAGAAAATATACTTAATATAACATAGGAGAAAAATTTTCATAGAAAATATATGTAATGTAGCAAGTGCTTGTTAAATGTATTTCATTTTTCAACATTTATAAGAGTTTGTTATACTGAGTATGGAAAAATATGATATAATTTTCCGCAAAAGAGAAAAAAATTTTATGAAATATAAAACTACTTTGCGGAATATAGTTCAATCATTTTTTTTCTAATGTCAATTCACCGATCCTATTGTCATGTGTAAGTTTTATTGAAGAGAGATGCGTGTAAATTTCTCTCACAACATATCTGACATATCAACTTTAACTGCTTGAACATGAAAGTTCTCCCTAACTTCTCCTGCGATCCTAAATCGTGCAGAAACATATAGTATATCTTAAGGCAAAAATGTGTAACACTGCTAGTTTATCAACTGCATTTGAAAAGAATTCGTAGATTCAAATTATTCTATGAATTTCACTTTGTAATTATTTGTATTATTTCACGGACTTTTGATATATGCGATATATGCATATGTTAAAAAAGACTAGCAATCAGTTTTGATAAACCGATGATTGTATGAAATTAGGTACAATTTAATATGAGAATTCCACGATTATGTAATAATATCTTTTCAAAATTAATTTTAAAAAAATCCTAATGCCAAGATTACATAATTTCCAAATAACAATTATCGTAAACGACCTCGACAATTTCATATTAATTTTCAATTCTACTCGATCTTGTAACCTTAAAATATTGCATGTACATTATAATATCGCATATTTGTTGTGTAACATCTTATACATTATGTACATTCTTAATATTACAGAGAAGCTTTATCTATTCTATCTTGCCATTATCTTTGAAATATGTTCAACATTAGTGTATTACATATCTATTTATCAGCTACTTTTAAATCACCAATTTAGAATAATGGAAATATGCAATGGTAATTTACCTACTGAAAAATTTAATATGAAAATATAAATAGCAAAATATTCAACGTTAGTGTTACGTATTCAAGATAACAAAACGGTTGGTGCGCGGCCTCAATGTTTGTTATTGCGGCTACAGCAGATTATTGTTTACACAGAGTCGCCGTGCTGTCATTCGTGTGATGGAAGTTGAACTGACAGGCAACATTACAAGTTACTCCCAGTGTCGTCATATTATTATCCTTCGAAACGCGATAATTCTTCGTAAATAAGTAGTTTTAATTTATAAATCTATGAGATTATTGTAATAATAATAATTTGATTAATGTATAATTCAGCGTATTAAGACAATTGCTATTACATATTCCGAGTTGGATTAGTCATTTAAAATATATAGGTAAGAAATCGAAGAAATAGAGATATTAAATTATCGTTTAATTACAATACCAGTACAAATGATAATTAGCATTAGATAACTTTGGCGATACTTTCTTTCGAATTTGTCTCGTATCGCAATTTACATTTATCACCATTTTAAATATAATTTAATCATTATCATTTTTAAATTGAGAACGCGAAATAACGCGTGAATTGTCGGATCGAATGATTCAAGTAGCGAGAAGTCGTGATATATCGATCATTAGTTAATGATTTCCTGTATTGCTAGACTGCTTAGAGTTAATTTTAGAAGTAACATAAAATATTGCGTATCGTCGTATTTTAATAATTATTTTCTAATTAGACAATAATTAATTGGATTTTCATCAGTGTAATATTGATTGCAACAAAAAATCTGAAAAGAGAAGAAAGGCTGACAGAGTAACGTTGCAAATAAGTGATCTAATATCTATACATTTATACATTGTTTGCTATAATATTGGCTGTATTATTTATATTTCAGATATTTAAAACAAGAGATTCGATTGATTTAAATAGATTATTCTAGAGGAGAATTTTTATTTATAAAATTATAAAATTTGAAAAAATATATTTAAAAAAAGGTTCATAAAAATTTTATATCTTATAATATATTAAATATTTACAGTGAATGCAAAAAGTATTTGCACAAGAAAAATTTTTATTAAAAAATTCTTATTAAAAAATAAATGTTACTTAGTAATTTACAATAATGAGTATATTTTATTCTAAATAAACGAAAGAGCTTCTTAATCTTACAATTAGAAACTTTTCTCGACTGCACAAATATTTTGCGCATTCAAATAGTATAATTTTTTATTTTTAAAATTATATTTGAATTATCAGATAGCTTTTCAGGTAAAATAATTTTGAGGAATCTAAAGTCTATTTTATTCTTTAATATTTTGCTAATTAATGCTTACTTTCTAAAAATGAATTTTTTCAGAAGATATTTTCGTAGTACGAATATATTTTGCTGTATATAAAAATCAGTAAAAAATTTATAATACGCGCAATAATAACTTTTTTGTATTAATTACTTTGAGCTGCTGTAATTTGATTAATGATTTTATATGTTATATTTCAACGTAATTTTATCCAACTTGCGACTTCGTCGTAACGTATCGTTACAAATTTATTGTTACAAGTTGATGAGTCATAAATTAATTGAGTGGAAATAACCGTTTTCAGTGATGCTAACGAGTTCACAAACGAAATGCAAAGTATACGATAATATTCGTTTATCAAAATATAAGCAACAAAAAAATATTCGATATAAATTAATTCTGTAACACTAATTACATAATACGTTAAATATTATTTAAATAACTTACCGGTGGCGAGACAGTTGGCATACGGAGTTCGGAATTGTTTTCGTTACGCACTCGGCAATCCACACGCCGCGCTTTACCGTTGTTTACAAAAAGTCGCCGTGCTATCATTCATGTCCCGACAATCAAACAGATAGGTATTTCAAACGAGCTGCTCTTGTATATACAATGATTATGTCTCGAAACGTGACGTAGTAATGAGAATGCCACAGGTATCAGAAAATAATTTAATTTTCTATTAAACGTTGGATTGTCTCCATAATTGATGCTCGTTTCTACCAATATAGTTTAATTTTAATCTCGATTTAACTAACACTTCTTTTTTTAAGAATTAAAAAAAGATGGAGAGTAAATTGAAATGAGATTAAAGTTTATTTACATTAAAACGGTTTAATTTTGCTAATAACTTGATCCAATTAACTTTATTTAGTGTAGACATAGGAAAAGGAACAAAGAATTAAGAATAAAGAATAACTATTTCAATCTATCAGAAATCGGATACATCGGAATATATGGTTTCTCACAGGTTGAAAGCGTTTTGTTTTATTCCTAATTCTTCATTCCTTCACTGTTATATTTATTAGGTTATACAGTGAGAGCAAAAAGTATTCGTACAAAGAAATTTGTTATAAAGAGTCTTATTAGTAGAAAATAAACATTAATTAGCAATTTTATACAATAAATACATTCTGTTCTAACATAGACGCTTCACATGTATTCTTGATTTTAAAAGCTAAATTTTTCGTCTGTAAGAATATTTTTTCAGTATTCAAACAATAAAATTTTTAATTTTCGCTTATTTTTCAGATGATATATTTTGTAAAATTAATACATTAATCTTTTTGGTATATATCATTTTAAGTCTATTACATACAGTCTATTTTATTTTTTATAAATAAATTGTTAATTATTCAACAAGAAATAATTGTCAATTAACGTTGAATCGACGTTAAATTAATGTTGAAATCATCATATTTGTATCGATTCGATGATTTATTTATACTTTTTAAAAATAAAATTAAAAAAAAAATAATTTTCTCCGTACGAATACTTTTTGCACTTACTCTATATTTAGTAGGAGCAATGGCGACTCACATTAGGTTAAATTTAGACATTATAAATTTACATAATCTATTCTATTGTGTCTGTGGCTGTGGTCAAAGTTTCGTTACAAATGCTTTGAAGCATTTGATGGATTAATTATAAGAAAGAATTTTATAAACTGATCAATTAAAAAACGCTTCAAAGCATTTGCAGCATCGCGTTGATCATATCCTATATCTTTATAATATCTATATCTTTATAGTTATAATATAGTTAGAAATAAGCATGAATGACTCGAGGTTCGCATGACTCGTAAATGCGTAAATCGCGACGCTGGTCGTTTGTGGTGAATAGACTTACCTAATAGATTTACTTTCTAAATAATCAGAGTATGATAAGATGTCCAATACTTCTTCAAAATTATGCGAAAAGAATTTTACAGTTTAACAGTTACGAACTACTTTCTTTACTGAACATAGCTAATGGTAATATGTTTACACAGTGCGCTTAGCCGCGACCTGTACGATAGGCTATCCTTGTTTAATCGATAGATTAAACAAAAACGCACAATGTAAACAAGGCTATTGTCTCGCACGTTTAAGAGTGACACACAAAAAAAAGCAATACGTAAGTAGTAAAGTACGTACATATTTCTATCTTGAATATATACAAGAGTATATTTTCGAACGGTTCACTCGCGTTTCGACTGATTGCCGACTCGATTCGACTCGCGTTGTATCCGTGAGCGGCGTAGCATCGCATCGATATGAAGTTGGCGATGTCAAGGCTCTCGGTGAATCGCTGAATTCAAGCGGAACAACGGAAGCCATGATACCTACATTGAGCGTTTCAGGAGTGTATCGGTAATAATACACGTATATCGCGTTGTATTATGACAATTAGTTCTTTCTCGATCGTTTTTGCGAGTGTTGTCTCGTGAGTATTTTATCTCGTGAGTGTATGATTTTCAATGGAACTTGAGACGAGAGAATGCAGTGTCTGTAGAAGAAAATCAGATTCATCGGCAGGGCGTCGTACCAGTGAGTATCTTTCTTTATTAAATCTAAGAAATAATGAGTCTGTGAATAGTTACATATGACGGTTACATATGATGTTTCATAGAGTTTTGAGAAAGAGAGAGAGAGAGAGAGGAGGGGGAGGGGGGGGGAGAGAATGAGATAAAAAGTATTATTATAATGACATTTACTTGTCCAGAGATTTTTTAATCAAGTTGTTAGGCTAATTGTTATCTTAAATCGGAACCATAATGTATGATTTTTAACGACTTTTTTTCAAGGTTTTATTTTTCAAAGCTTTATGTCTGTTGTGCTTGAAAAAAACGCGATCGTTCATCGCGATTATGGTGTTCAATATTTTTCGAACCGTATTTATTATCGCACAGAAAAATAATAAGTATAAAATAATAATAATAAATGACTCGCGTTATATTGACAACTTGCATTACAGAATTATTGTGAATACCATCGATCGATTTACGGCTCCAAATTTGCTTATGCAAAAGATTATTTATATACTTTGATTTGATTATGATTATGATATTTACATTAAGCTTCAGCTATCTTTTTATATGTCAAGCGTTTTCTTCCAAAATTTCATGAAATATGTTTTAATAAATCGAAACGTTTTCTATTTATATGATTAACAGATGAAAGTGATAAATTTATTAATAACTTTTTTAATCACGATTGCTTGCATTATTATAAAGATTCAATTGCAAGTGAATTTTTAAGGAAAGATATGATATTTAGACTAAAAATTTTTAAACAATTAAGATAAGTACATGATATCAATTAAATACTAGTTGTTTCTTCAGATTCCATTCTTTCAGATTTCCTTCTTCATCGTGATGATCGCATGCCTCGCGTGCCGCCACGTCATGTGTAAAAGTTCAAAAATTATTTTCCATCAGTATGCGGCATCCGGCGGGACGCGAATTGCGAATTCAGGGCACGACGGCTTGCTTCCTCAGTCTCGGCCTAACAAAGTTACATACTCGACCCGCACCCCTGTCAATAATGCCGTCGAACAACTACGCATGCCAGCGGGGGCGAATGAACTGCATGTTCGTGAACTTTGGGCCCCTCCCTCCCCCCTCACGTCTGCTTTCTCGAAGCTCGTATTTGAGATACGTCAGGTGCAAGAACGGGTCGATTTAATCCTCTAATTCTCCAGATCGACAATAACCGTTTCAAAAGGGTTTCTCTATACTGCCATGTTTTGCATATTCTGTTTCTCTCAAACCAGTTACTTAAAAGTTAATTTTCTGAGGTCTAATTAAAATGTGTAGTTTATAATATTTTTTTTTCCGGAAAAAGCTTTAGACAGAATTTTTCACAGTGTCATTAAAATTTCAAGATTTTTTGCTCGTTTTTTACATATAAAACTCATCTTTTTGACGCAACGCAACTATATATATTTACTAATTATCTGAACAACATCATTATATCAATAATTTCTTCAAATTATTTTCCGGATGTTAAAAATTATAGTTCTATGCATTACGGTATTGATAGTTTCACAATTAGTTTTCCAAGTATAAATACGAACTACATATCAATGCCTATTTAATGCATATTTAAAATTACAATTTTTAAATATAGAAAATTCATAATTTTCAATATCCAGACAACAGAAGAAATTATTCGATATAATGGCACATTATTCGAATAATTTGTGATATGCACATTTTTATAATATTTTTATGAAGATGTAATTTAATGAATATGTCCTTACAAACAATCGTTTTGAAATTATAGTTCGCCATTATATTGATAATTTCTTTAAATTGTTATCTAGTGTTAAAATTGTGGTTTTATGCACACATTATGATATTAATAATACACTGAGAAAAATATTTTGTTGAAAATGGAGTTAAAAGAATCGATAATCGAAATTTTGAATGATATAATCAGAATTTCAATTACCTCAACTAGAATTCTAGTCGATTTAATAAAAAAATTCTGATTTGTCCATTTTCAATCAGAATTCCAATTAATCTAACCAGAAATTTTTCTCAATATATACATATTATATTTATATTTGGACAACTAATTGTGAAATTTGCCACACTAGTTTGAAGAATAGTCCAAAGAAATTACCTATATAATGGCGCATTGTCCGGACAATTAGTTTCATGACTGTATATAGACGATTTTGTGATAGCGAGAAAGGGACAATAATTCCGAGGAATGGGAACGGTGCACGACGATTGTCATTGTAAGCGGACGATTTCGAATTAAATTGTCCCCTGTCACGCTTGCCGAATATTAGTCTGCATAAAAACCAACTGTTGCTCCTTGCGATAGCACGACCCGGAGATCGATCGGACGAATGTCGTCCACCTCCTGGCGAGACGCTTCGACTAGAAAAAGAGACTAGATTCTGCGATAACTATCAATATTTCCGCGAGAATGCCATGTACGGTATCTACACGACATTCTGATGCCGTAGAGATTCTATTTTATGCAGCTGTGATTTATAAGCGACGTTACTTCGATATACATTTCAAAGTCGGCAATTTCGTTTTTTTCGATTAACTTCGCATGTCGTTTACGTTTAAACGTCTCTCGATGTCGTGCAATTTCGAATGCAGCTCGAGTGACATTCATATCCAACTTTTTGAGAAAACTCGCACGGCCAATTCACTGAGACATGTCCTTCGTGTTCTCTTCAATAGTAAAGTCTCAATACGAGACATAGCTTTATTTCTTCTTTCTCCGTTGAATATCTGCTCGAGATATGAAATCTTCAAACATGATGTTCCACCAACCACGATATTCCAATATCTGTTTCGATTACATCTCGATATTTTAATCTTTAAACAAGCTCAGACAACATCTAATATGATTTTTGCATGCTCTATCTAAAGTGCTTTTCTAAGAAAGTTAATTCCGATATTAAATTAGGTCGCGTCGATTCTTAATATGGAGATCCTACATTTTATACGAGATAGCAGTAAGCGCAATCCATGTTGAATACTTATGTAGCTTTAACTTCCGAAGATCTTAATAGCTTACAATTTTATCGTCGCGGAATTAAGTTACATTGGTTTCCGATAATCGCAGTCACGAATATTCGCGCTTCGTAAGGATCGCGTTCGCATAAATCTAATCGCACTTCGCGATATCGACGGATCGATAATGTCACATGCGGAATAAAGCGGCGACGCGGTCATTTGTTTCGTGCTTCCGAGGACGGTGTACGCTATCCAGACCACAAAAGGACTCGATACGATTTTATGGGGACAATCTATTTCGTAGGACATTACTTTTATCGCGGTAAGTGAAATGGACAAAATTGCGAACGGGTTTACGGGTGCCGTTCTCTTCCAGTCGCGCTTTCAGAGAACGTCCCCGGCGAGAACGGATGAAATTTCTTGAAGATGACCGGCAAGAGCGCGGTCGGAATTCGAAAAATGAAAGACTTCTCGCTTCGGCGGACCGTCGCCGCGGATCGATTTTATCTCGCTCGACCTCTCGTACTTTATCAAACCTCCAGCACGCACAACTGGCCGATTTCTTCAACTCTTTTTGATTTCGTAATATTTTTTTCTCTTTTCTTCGTTTTCTTTCTCATCGAAAAAGAAATTTCGTGATGAAAGTTGAGTGAATACAACATAATTTCAGAAAGAGTTAGCAATTTAGTAAACTCATTGTCAAACGTTCTCGTTAATGGTAAGTAGAATTTATTTAAGTAGAGTTTATGTGCACCACGATCACAGTATCAAAAGAAAACTAATGTGTCCTTCTAGCGATAAGAATTTTTTGTTCGCATTTGGGGAAAAGCGTAGCAAATCTGGGAAAGTGGATTAGATCGAATATTCCTTCATTCTTGTGGGAGATAGAATGAGAAAACCGATAATTGTGAACAGGAGTAGAAATAGATGTACTAATTTTCCATTTACTTACTTTTACCTTTTACTGTCTTTTATAATGCTTGGAACTATTTATAATATTTATGTTTACACGAATAATTACACAATCAATAAGTATTACACTGAGAAAAATGTCTGGTTGAAAATGGATGAACAAGAAAATTTTGATTATCAATCAGAATCATTCCAGTTATCTCAACTAGAATTTTAATAGATTTCACCTGAAAATTCTGATTCGTTCAATCAGAACTTTAATTAATTTAACCAGATATTTTTTTCAGTATAAACAACATTTACACTTTAAATTTCTTACAGTGAAATCTCACTCCAAGAAAGTGAAAATATTTCATTTCTCGAAAAAGAGTGACAATTTTAAAGAAGTGAAATCTCATTCCAAAAATGAAGATTTTACTCTAAAAAAAGTGACCATCACTTTTTTTCAAGAAGTTAAATTTTCACTTTTTTTTTAAAAGAGTGGTTGCATTTTCACTCTTCGAATGAGATCTCACTGGGAGAAATTTAGAGTGTAAATAAGATTAAAATAGTGATATTTTAAGCGACTATACATATAAATTGCGTAGAGAATTTCGTGACAAGGCTGTTGGAAGAGCTTAAGCCCTTTAAGCAGCAGCCTATTGTCGATTCCAGTGTCGTAGTCTGGGTTCAACCGCGACAATTCGAGCGTGCAACGATGGAAAATGAGAGAGAGTGGTCGCCGCGGATCGCTTTCGTGTCGCCTAGCCAGCCGCGCGTTATCAAACCTCGGGCGCGCGCAATGAACAAAGTGGCTGAACCCCCTCACCATACCTCTCTCCACCTCCTTCATCCCTGTTGCCCTCCTCGCCTCGCCTGAGGAGCAATTTCGTGGTGAAATTTGAGCGAATGCCGTGTAAGTCTCGGAACCGCGGACAATTTCGTGGTAACGTTAACAAATACCGTTGCACGCTCGTGTCCCGTGCCATGTTTCCGGACTGATGGTGAACTCCGCGCAGTCGCCACGCTCTGTCCTCCCGCGACCTCACCACCCTCTCCTTCCACATAGCCGGAAATTAATATGAAATTGGTCTGTAATCCGGATAGTCTGCGCGCCGTAGACGCAAGAAAATGATCTTCGGGCACGTGGCATTGCGTGCCTGGGCCACTCGTTTAAATACGACCGCGTGGATTATTTTCTCCCCCGCCGTACCTCAACTTCACCAACCCGCCCGATCGTAATCCCAATTTTGCTCTTTGCTACCGTTATACCGTTCCCTTTCGACGGTCTATCTTATTCTCTGGCATGAACATTTCTTTGCCCTCTCTCGTGATTTAGAATCGCTGCGACTCAAGGAACAAGGAAACGAATTTTGCTAATTCCTATCCCGCGATTCCTTCCACCGCGCGTAATACGTTGGGGAGGGAAGAATTTGAAGGTACATCACTAGATGATTATGCGCTTCTGTATGAAATATATTTTCCTCGAGTTTCCGAGACCTCCGTTTGCGTGCACACAAGAAGTACAGGCAAGTATAATAAATTAAGTACGGAAAAAGTATTAAGTGCAACACACACAGACACATACATATATACATGTAATATGCAAAAAACACATACAAGCACACAAGTGCAGAGTTAAAAAGTCACTATATATGAAAGAAATGAAAATTGCATCATATAACACCAAAATTTAATTTCAAGCATCGTCACTATATATATAATCATAATATACTGCGCTGGTAAAGCGACGTGTTTGCTATTAAAGCGAAATTCCAGTAATGCAATCCAGATTTGACTTCATTGCGAATTAGTGTAATCGTGGAACTATGCGATATTAGATCGAGTTGCTGGCCAATATTTTATAGGGTAGTATTAGCTATTTTATGGTAATGTACGACCCCAATTTGCATGTTCATCTAATCCACAACGTATTAAACATTCAATAGTTCATTATACTGCAAGCGTAGCATTAAATAAATACCACGGTGTGCTTGATGCAAATGGTGTGTTCCATATTCGGAAGAAAATCTATTCGCTAGAACGCAATCGCGCATAAGTCTTCAATTCAACGGCGCATATTTTAGTTTTTTTCACCCAAATTCCTTCGTGCTTGTGAATCTGCATTTCGCAAAGGTAAAGAAAGTCTTAATGGGGACAGCTTTTACAATTCTCGCAGAAATCTAATTTTTTTTAATCAATTCCATCTGTTTCGTCGGAGTCTCGAGAAAAGAGGAACAAGTACTTTTACAGACTAGGTCTTCCTTCATTTATTAAAAGAACTAACTTTCCAAGAGTCAAACAAAATTTCTGCGTCGAGAAAGGAAAACTTTCTCATTAAGACCATTAGATCAATGAGCGAGTTCTCATTTCTTTAACTTTTCGTTCTGTCGTTTATTGTGAATAATAGACTGACCAAAATGTTGTACGTTTCCTTTTACTCTATAAGATTTTATAAATCTATTTTTATATTGATATATTAAATATATTTATTTTATATTGTAGACGGGTTTCACTTATATATTTTCATTTAATAAATAAGAAATTTCTTAGCATAGATCAAGCTTGATTTTATCGTGCTTCCATTTTGCCTCTTGCTGCTGAATGTACTAAATCCGAGTGGTGGGTTGGTCCGCGACGTGTCTAATCCAGTGGGAAAGTGCCGCGTCGGCATTTAATCCTGCCGATCCCACGGATAATCGAGGCGATGGTGTATACATGGAAGAAACATTCCGTTAATCTTGAAATATATCAGCGCGACCGTATAAAAGAACGGGACCATTCGCCAAGCCAATTTCAACGCTCGAGTAATTTCGAAATTTCTCGAACCAGAGAAACGAACGTACGACATCGCAAGGTCGGATTTTTTCGTCGCGGAATGACGAGCATGGAATCACTGGATGCTCCGTGCATTATCTCAGAAACAGATTTCTATCCATCTTCATCCGGCTGACGTTGCATCACCTGTTGTATATAAGCGTGAGGATGGAGGGAACAAAACATAAGAAAGTTGCTCGTTGGGGATAAGAAGCGAGATATCGTTGAGCTCCATCTTGTTCGTTTCTTCTAGGAGTTAGAAATAACATGGAATGTATTTCGAAAATGCACTATCGTGAAAAAAAAGAAAAAGAGAGAGAGGGGGGGGGGAGTGTGGAAGGAATAACGAGTACACTTATCTATATCATAATCGCGTTATCCACCGGAGCTGTTGTTTCTCGTTCCACTATCGTGCCTGCAGTATGTGTACCTCATCGAAATGTGATGCTGCGTAAAATAAAGGTATAGAATATTGTTACCGGAGAGAATGCACACACTTGTGCTTATATGCGAGGTAAACATGATGGCATCTACGTAGACAAGCTTTCCTTAAGTAGAAGAACGTTCGAAATTTCACTTTTCCTACTAGACGAAAATTCATTTCAGAAAACGACATACAACGCAAATGATTGGTGCAAATAAGACGTTCGCAAATATTTTATATTCCTTCTTAATATAGATTTCATTCCAGGGGATAACTGTTAGCTGAAATGTTGTCTCAGATTACATGATTTCATTTGTGTGATTTCATATAATTTCATCTCATTACAAATAATTTTCTTCATTACATATGAAATAAACAATTTTATTTAATATTACACAATGATTTCTCATGGTTGCACATGTAATTATCGAATTTTTAGGGATTTCATATGAATTTTATAATGATTTCGAGGAATTTGTCCCATGATTATATTAAGTGATTACCCTCTCGATTTTATTCCGCTACCTCCGATACAAATCTGGATCTGAGATAGAATGTTGAGTAACGAAATGAGCAAAGTTCTGATTGAATGTATCTTTCATTGTCAGTCAAGACAAATATTTATCGTTACGGCAATCATGCGCAAGGGGACATTGTGATTTATCGTTTGGTAGACATTATGATGTGAGTAAGACAACGAACGTGCCACGAGCCCGATGATTTAAATATCTCGAAGCCAGGGGGCGAAACGTCACCCTCCTTTGCGCTATCATTTTTTTCTTCCTTCTCTCATGGTAGAAGAATAAGATTTTCTGCCAACCCGCCTTGTCAGTCAATCGCTCCCTCCACATTTTACGCTCGTTTTAAAGGGATATTATCTTTGAGACATCAAGGTCCCAATAACACCGCATTATGACGATGAATCACTGAAATTGTTCCATTCCTTTCTACCCCTCGGGTATTTCTTTAAAAAAATTTGAAGGGTGCCATGACGTTAATTAAGCTGCGCGTAGAACATCATTGTTTCTCAAATCTGATAATCGGACCTCAACTATTTTCCTGTCAGAAATTCACCTTTTGGGCATTTATATCACAAAAAAAATATGAAAAATACAAAAACACGAAAAATACTCCTGACATTTACATTATATTGTGATTCGTGAATTATCCAATCAATTTTTACAATACCGAGAGCAAAGGAAATAAATGTAAAAGTAAAAATATCAATTTAAAATAGATCGGAAATGGACCAAAGGGATAAAACGAGAAAAAAGTTATGTCGCGACGAGTTCGGACATTTGTATGCATTCGGCCGTCATACTATCGGCTTTGGAATCATAATAGAAAGCAGCTTAGGATAAATGCGCCTTGCACTTTACTTCCAAGTCGGAAATGTCATTTGTATTGAAACAACGTGCAACAAACGCGATGGAGCCGCGGAAAAATATACAATCTGCGAAATGTACTGCAAAAACTGCCGAATGCGACCGACGGGACACGTTTTAACGCCCGTTAATCCGCCCGTTATCGATAATCGATCGTTGGCTAGCGAAAATCGACTTAGTCCGCGCGCTGTCCGAACGACGAGAGAGAGAAGAGTTTTTCTCCATTACGTCTGGTACAAGCCGACGGTACCTCGTGCGCACCCCCGACCCTTTCGATTCCCGAAGGGATCAGTGGCGGACAAAGGTCACTCATATGCAGGCTGCTCATAGATCATGGTTAGTCCGACCCCCACGGTTGTCTGCCGGCTGCCCATAAGACTCGACCTTAGTATCCTCAATTATCCATGGGGATAGCCACCATCGTTTCCCCAAGGAGTGCACCCGCGATGGTGGTCGGCCGCAAAAGTTTCCTTTATAATTAAATCATTAATTTGGCGGGGGAGTTTCTTTGTTTCCTAGACCTTGATCCTCCCTTGGCACGGTGAATTATCTTTGTCTTTCTCTTCCGTTTAAATATTTCCCTCATGTTTAAGAAACATAAGAATGCCTTTTTTGTGAATATTTTTATTCTATTTGTGTCTGGAATTCATAATATTTAAGTGCAATATTTTTATATTTGCCGTTGATATGGTTAAAAAATTTGTATTGTATACTTTATATTTATTTATATTGATTTTTTTAAATTATTGAATTAAAAATTTTGATTAGAATCTAAGAAAATATATTTTATATTTCTTATGAGTGTATCTTTTCATATATTAAGTAAAAAAGTTATATTCTTTGAAAGGTAACGGCGGTTCCGTAAAACGAAAATTAGTTCTAGGCGAAAGCCTGAAGCAGCTATAATCCAAAAGTTGGCCAAACTTTTGTAAAAGGCATTTTAGGTAGCCTAGAACTAGTCCCAAACTCATTTTCAACTTCGTCTCGTTTCTACAACATAACTTAACCCTTGCCGTAGTCTTAGACTTTTTTACGCAGTATATGTGATTTCTAGCGTTGCTTTAACAGCAATTTAAATGTACAATCATTTCGTCAAACATTTCGGTAGTGGTTTAAAACAGATAATATTCGTATATATTAAACTTCAAGTTTAATATTCGTATAAATTGAACTCCATTGATCTTTCTTTGCTTTCATATGATTGATAAAGGATTATGTAAAGTAAAGATGGATACCATTTGTCTTAGCGTAGCATCAATTGTATCAAAAATATAGCTGTGAAATTGAAACTATACCGCGAGGAAATAGGAGTTTGGATATCAGAATTTCATGGCGATATTCTCAGGATTTATGATAGATTCATGATTTGATTCCAATATACGATTACGAATATCGACGTATATCGACGAGCTGTCTTTTGGATTTGATGGAATAACTGTCAGTTCATATATTTAATATCTTTTATTATATATTTATTATATCTATCTTTAGATATACTTTTAGTTATACCTACATTTAGAATATCTATAAAGATATTCTTAGACATGAACATAGAATAGGTTAAGGCGTGAATTCATGAACATTTAAAATATCATATATAATATTTAAGATGTCAATTAATAAATCTTTCCATTTGTTCGCCATATCCGTTTATATATATATATATATATATATATAAATATACAAAATGCACTATTTAAAATATTGCAATTACTAGTTACATATTACTTTTGTGTTACTTTTGTTACTTTGCTACTTCTGAAAGTTAAAAATACGTTTGACACAATTTGTGCTGCAAAATACGTTTAACACAATATATGTTGCCTGTATCAATGACTGGAAAGAGTTAAAATTCTTATATTACGAAATAAACACATAAAAAGTTCTCCACGAAGGGATTATATTGCAATAATAAAAGTTTCATGGCAATGCTCAATTTTGCAACTGTAATAAGAGTAAACATAGAGCGTAAATTGAACGCCGGAAATCCTAGAACCCCCATCGGCAAATGCAGAGTAAACGCAACACACGTTCTTGATATTTTCACGCCTCAATAGCCTTAACTTCGAAAATGGGTCACGATAGCCGTGAACGAGGAATTATATCCGCGGTTCTATATTTCGCTGTGTTTGTAGTTGCAAGTCTAATCCCACCATCTCTCGACGATGCCGTTCCTCGATCTCTCGCATCCTCTCTCGCTATCCGTTGGCTTCTATTTTTGCTACACTCTTCATCGCTATACTTCCTCATGTTCAAGTTTTTCGTAGCGCTTTGCGAGTTTGTAGACATATTCCCGAATTTAAATGGTCAAATTTTGGGTGCGTGTTGATAAATTAAGAAAAAAAATCTTTTAGAGATTGCTCATTTTTGTTTCATTTTAGAGAAAATCGCAAAAAAAAGAACAAAACGTAGTTTTCATTTTTGTACTTATTTATTCCTTATTTATCCATACTTATTTATTCACGTTATTTGTTTAATACGGATATTGGTCAAAATATTGGCCTCTTGCAGTAATGCATGCATTGCATCTTGTACGGACAGCTCGTGTTGCAGCCAAACACTGATCTGATCAACGTAATGACTTAACTCGTCACTCTTCTATCTGGAAATTGGCGCGCATACTTCTCTCGCATTGCTTCTGAAGCATTATCGCCAAGTCGTACATGAAAACAATAACATTCTGAAAATTTTGTCTTTTTTTTGCAATTTTCTCCAAAACAAAGTAAAGCACTAAATTACTAAAGGACTTCTTTTTCTTAATTTATCGATTCTCTACACGCTGTCGAGTTTGAGACATCCAGTATATCGGCCATCAAGTTGGAATTCAGATTACGTTACTGCATATTTAATTCACAAAGGTATACTAATGAACTTTATAAATTGAATAACGATAATTAACAGTAGTATGTATGACTATATGAATGTACAAAAAAAACCTGAGTTTTACTTATTTATTGACATATAAGTGTACTAGAGAGTACACTTTATTACTTATTAGTAGTTTATAGTCTATGGAACTTTTTTTAGTCTTACCAATACCAGAGTTAGAATAAAATATATCGATAATCGTAATGTCTAGAGATATATGCGCCTTGGTAATTTTTCCAATCATTTATATTGTTTATTTATATTGTTCTAATTTATAGTAAAATCTTCATATTTGATACTTTTTGAATACTTTCGATCATTTATCATTGTATACAAGTGAAACGATTTTGAAACTATTCGTTAACTATTTTAAGATTAACTATTTTAAGATTCATCACATGTTTCATAAAAGTCGTCTATCACAATTATCATAATTCATTTACTTCACAATGTCGTATGGATTCATCATGATATAAATGAGTGACAATGACAGTCCTCATACGTTATCCATTCTTAGCAGAATAGAATATAAGAATTATAAATTCGCAATGCATCTATGGACGGCGATGAAAATCGTGTCTTCGTGTTTCGAACTGTCTGTTAAGTCGGCATTATTGAATAATAATTGTCTCAGTAACACGTAACGTGCTAACATTTCTTCATCTATTTATCGACTTGCATTTAATATTAATAAGATAATATTAATAAGATAATATTATGAATAAATAATTAGTGATAGGTCAGTTTTAATAAATGATTTATTTATTTTGTCTATGTTGGACAAATTTTAAAAATTGTTTAACACCTTCTGCATTATTTTCTCTTTTATCAAAGGAAATGTAGATCATAAGTGAGTGTTTTATTAGAGATTGGATATTGCCCTGTATCATCTTCTGTTAAATAAAAGCATCTCTCAAAACAAATTATAAAATTTTAATTGGGAAAGCAATTAATTATTCGGCCAAATTAATTAAAATAAAATTCTGTAAGCAGATAAGCCGTACGAATCTAACTTGACGAATCTGGCAGTAGTCCCTCTTAATATTAATATCTCTCTTTGATATAATTATTACCTTTCCGTTTCTGGCTTGCCTCGCAATTAATTATTTATTCCTGCAGAGATGTAATAAATTTCAATTTAAGGTGCATAATAATAATAATAACCCAGAGACTTATAACCGTTTACGTACTGTATATCATACCAATTGTTTCAGAATTATATTTATTTGTATTTTACCTGGATCGATACGGCAATTTATGAACTCATGAAAATGGTTGCTTACGCGTAAACTCATAGCAAGCATTACATTTTGTGCTCACAGCGCCGTACCTTTACAAATCTAAATCCGCTTAAACCCCGTTTTAAGCCGTTTAATTCGCTCGTGACTGACATTTCTATGTAAAACAAACATGCGTTGTAATTTTGTAACTGTTTGCTGCGTATTCCTCCGCACGATTAAGTTAATAAATAAAAGATGTTAAATATACGCGTTTATATCCAGTCAGTCAAAAAATCACAAATTTTGTACATGATCGATTCGAATTCCGAGTTATCGATGTGCACAAATGCCGTAATATCATAGGTTTAGAATCACGTATATTACACTGGGAAAAGAATCCGGTTTGCATTAATTGGAATTCTGATTGAAAATGGAGAATTTTCTGATTAAATCTATTATAATTCTAGACGAAATAACGAGAGAATTCTGATTGATATGAACAGAATTTTTTAATTGATCCATTTTCAACCAAAAATTTTTCTCAATCTAAACTTTTCCATCGCACATTTTTGATATTTGAAAGTTTCCTACGTTATTCGTATTGTAATAATTATTCTTTCGTTTTTACATTAGATTTTTATTCTTCTTATATCTCTCCAATTGCCGTTTCCTTTGTAAAGGACGATAGAAATTATTATCGACAAGATGGCATGAAATCGAACAATTCCGTCGTTTCTCACCCTAATTGCGCACGACGTCCATGTCGTGTGCTAAAGTTCAATGCCAGCAGCAGCACAAAGTGAACTTCCATGCGGTTTCCAGGGAGAGATTCCGTACGTCCCTGGCGAACGCGTTGCACCAAGCACGCCATTTTCGAGCACAACAGCTCTAATTAAGTGTCAGACGCACCGGGTGAAGATGACACGCAACCGCGGACGATAAGGCGGTTAAGGGGTTAAGGCTGTGGTCGGCGCCGTTCTGAAAAGAAGTCGAGAGAAAGAAGCTGGCACGGCGAAACACGCGCGGTAGAATTAAAAGCCTGGAGGGCAAGCTCCTCTTATCCACTCGACGAAACGCGATAATGGCTCAGCCACGCTGTAAATCTTACGGATTAATCCTCCGCGCCTTCGCCGCAAATTTCCTTTCTTCCGCTCTTTCGCACCGTTTTGCCATATTTCTTTATTTTGTTCCACCCGCGCGCATCTCTTTTTATACACTGTTCTGCAAGAATTTTGAACCGATTTTTTTTTAAAGAGAAAAAGAACAGTTGAGTAGAAAATGATTGATTACTTAACCGGAAAAATGATTTATCTGTAATCACTGCTAGACATGGGAAAACAATTATCATTTTTCTTTTGTGATATAATCTGAAATAATTCCTTTTTAAATATGACTCATTTAATTTCTATGAAATAAGATTCTTTCTATCAAAGATAGAAAAAGACAGGTGCACGATTAATATTAATATTGACATATAAAGGAAACGCATACTTCAGTCTCGATTAGTTGAGACATATAAGACTTTCTTTCAGTTCTCTATTTGTATCTCCACCTACATTTTCCTTACTTGTCTCCCAAGACAATCTAGAAACGAGCTACGCCCGCGACAGGATAGAGCGAGTTGACGTTAACCGGTAATTACCGCTAATGTCCCGTCTCGTCGCCGTTCAAAGCTCACGAGTAGATTCTTCCTACTCTCTGTCGCTCGGCCGCTCGAACGGGGAGACTACTTAGCAGAATTGCTACCTCGAATGTCGCGGACACTTCCGTGCAAACGGAACGCACAATCGAGACGAACAGCGACATCGGAATTGCCCGTAAATAAAAACGTTTTAAAATAGTTTAAAATAGTTCTTTTGACGTTTGAGTGAGTGCACAATTTATGTAAAATAAAAATTGAGTTAAAATTAAATTGATTTTAATGCTTAAAAAATTACTAATAGAAAAATCGTAGGTAATAAAATAAGAAATTTAGAAATTATACATAATATGAAAAAAATCATTGCAAAATATATTTTATATAATAGATCTAATTTTTTAACATACTTATATAATAATAAATTCCGTAAATCAATTTGTAACAATGCGATTTGCGAAAGAATTTTTTAATAAAATAGGAAATATTTCAATGGAGATAAAAATAATATTTGTAGCAGCTACTGTGAAATTTAATTATATAATAACACGTGAGTACTGAGACAAGGAAAATAGGACGGGATGCGGAGGAAACGATGTTAAAATACAGTTGAAGTCAGAGCACAAGATACTATGGAGTGCTGTTTTTGATGAAATTCAGTTGCACCAGCAATTTACTGAGTACTTCCATAATGAATACCGCTGTAGTGATTGCGAGGACGCAGTGGTCATATGAAGCTCGTGCAACGCGGTTATGGTGACCGCCACACGGTCCTTAAAAGCCGTTATCTTATTACATTTGTAGGCATTGCTTCGCTGCACGTAGGAAGAATTTATACAGAAAATTGAAAAATTTTAAGTAGACACTTGTAACGTAATTAAGACAAAATAAACAGTGCATCGCAAAACTGTCGCGGAGTTTACCTTATCTCTCGCAGCTGTGCAAATATTTCAAGAGTTTTCCGTGTTTCGTGCGAATTATTGTCACTTTAAAGAGTGCCTCGGTAAAGACAGCGAATCGCAGTGCATCTTCGACTTAGATGAAAAGCGGACTGTTTTCGGAACATAGAGATCGGCCGTACGAGGAACGATGAGTCAATAATGGCGCTTTAAAATGGCTTAAAAGTTGCGAAACAATTCTCGAAGCCTCGGGAAACTGACAAATGCCATCAAAGTTTTAATACCAAAGTCATTTAAAACTTCGGCCCATCCGTCTCGTGGCTCGCGAATGGAACTTGTCGCTTCACCGTCGCCATCCTCCGCTCGATCTGTTCTTCTCTCTTACATTCTTTTCTTCCCATCACTTATTCTTTGTCTTTTTATTTGGTTCAGGATGTTGCAATATTATCAGACAAAAATAATATTTTTTATTATTACTATATTGCGTAATATTTCTATTAATACACTCTTTAAAACTTTTAAAGCGAATCTCACTCTGAAGAGAGAAATTCACTTTTAAGGATTGAAAATTGAGCTATTATTTTTCAAGAAATGAATTTTCACTCTTTAGAGTCTTTTACTCCAAAGAATTTGGAGAGTATATTAGGTTACTACATGATTACTCTTCCAGTAGAATAATTCATTGAATTAAAACATACTTAGATCTACACTTTTATTAGGAATTATAAATATATATATATATATATATATATATATATACAGAATTGCAAAAAAAATATAGATATTAGACTTTCTAAAGGGATACGAGCCATATTTATCAAATTATATATCGACACATATTTTTGTATTCTTAAAATTCGAAATAGGCTAAAAATCATTTGTCGGAAGTCATTATTGTCGCGCTCTATACAAACTACCTTGTCCTAATCCCGTTTCTATTCCTCCTCGTACATCCTGCTTCCTCATTCTACGAGCTCGTGGAAACGCAATCTCGCAAATTTGCTTTGTCCCGACGAGAAGGCACGGAGGCGAAACATAAACTTGCGAAGCGCGACGACCGTCGACAGCGGATCGAATTGGATTATTATTTAAATCACTTGACGGTGTTATATAGATCGCTGGTAAAATAAATTCTGCACGATATAAGATATTCGTTTTCATGAAGAAATGAAAATGGATTAATACGAGCGAGTAAATTGACAATGCCGTTGCGTAACTCTGTGTTTGATCCAATTTATCGAACGGAATAAATATTTCCATTGATAAAAAGGACACGTTTTGCTGCGCTTTTAGCTCGATACCAAATGACTCTCGTTGTATATACTCTCTTATTCTAGTGAAAATACACAGGACGACTGTAGAACGCAATTCACGTTGAATGGGAAAATCGTCCCAAGATATATCGTTAGACAATGATGGCGCATCTATTTTCACGGTTACATCAAGGAAGTAAATTAAAGGCGATTTCGTTCTCTGTCTTCCATTTACATTTAGCTGCGCGAACATTAATTCCGCCCCAATTAAACCACGGTACGCCGCGCTCTCGGTTGCTGCATTTTGTTGCGACGCGAGAACCGTGTCCTCCTTTACACGAGAAAAAGTACTTGCTCGCTTCGAAGTCTCTAATTAAGTTCTACTTAAGCCACCATATATTCTACGATGTAGCGACACTTATTCGTGAGCGAGGTTGTGCTAATTTTCCGTCTCGTATATATCCTTTCATAAGATCCAACGTTTAACGTCGTTGTCTAAGTTTCACATTTCTGATAAACTAATCGGAATTCTAATGACAAATTTAGGTTGATTTGTATAATTCATTTTACATAATTATTGAGATATCGAGAATCCTCATTTATAAGCAGTTCTAAAATAAGTTCAGGAACAAAATTGTTCCAAATAGTACTATGTAATTAATAAATATGCGTTTTTGGATTTTACTAAAATTATAATCGATATAAAAAATGTGTCATTGCGATATTAAAATCAAACGAAATTTTGGAAAACGTTTGCAAAATTAATATCAATCTTTTAATTAATTACACAAATGATGAAATTGTTATATAATTTTAATATAGCTAATACAATTTTTAATCCCAAAGAATTCATTTCATATTAAATGTATCAGGAATAAACTAAAATTCTTAAATCACAATTTTATTCTAAGATTGGAACATAACTTCAAATATTTAAAATCTGGAATAGCTGAATTATTTTAATCGATCTATACGTCTTATAAAATAACAATTATTGATAAAAAAGAAAATGAAATCTAAATTGATGAATACCATTGCATAATATTGTTGAAAAAATCCTGTTTATCACGTATATATTTTTCACGTATTTAATATGATTTCAGTAGTTTTAAGATTATACTATATATAAATTACTAGTTGAATCATCCTTCGGGATTCATTATATCGCGATGCGATGAGTGCTAGATACATGAAGGAGCAGCGTGGGGAAATCACTTAAAGTCTCGCGGGTCCATCCTTGGAGCTGTACGAGAATGTAAGCGTGCCGATGAAATCTCTGAATTCGCGGGAGGTCGGAGCAAAGCTCCGGATTTTACGAGTTATACTGACAAAGCTCGCAGAAGATTTTGCGTCCAGCATTTCCTCGATCCTGATCGCCCTCAAGTCACACCCTCTGCGTATACTTTGCTTAAAGAACCCTATTGGAAAAGTTTTTACGATTGGTTCGTTCACGAGAAGTTGGATTCGTATCGCCTTACCCCGAATCCTTCTGAATAAAAGGGATTCGATAGCGTTGACTATTCTTGGTACTATGTAAATGCACAAATATACTAAAGAACATTGCTGTCAGTATGCAATCCAGAACTATTCGATTCCAAACAAAAAGCAGATAGTCTCAAAAATACATAAATTGATGGTGTACAGAGATATTTTTCCAATCATAATTTCTGGATTATTCAGCAATCTTTATAAAATGCAAGTTTTTTTCTTTATTATTATACCTTGTAGTCATCTACATTTAAACGCCAAAAGTCGTAAAACCACGAAGTGACATCATAGCTTTCGTGCTTTCACGCCTCCTATTCGCAGGAAAAGCTACTTAAAAGGCGAAGTTCTATTTTAGAACTCAAGTTTACCGCTTAAGTTTCTATTGCTAGAATGGGCGCTCGCGCAAGATACTCCATCGTTTTAATTGCCGCGTCGTTTCCCGTTTTTTTATGATCCATCAATTTCCTCGCAGTGTTGCGCCGCAGATTCATCGATTCTCTCTCCGACGATTTTTCAAGATGTGATTTGCAGGAATTTAATAATAGTCTGAATTAAGTCACAGAGCATTTATAAGATTCGTACTGAAAGAAACAATATATTAATAAAATATCAGAGAAATAATTTTATTACAATCTATCTGTTTGGAAAGTATAATTTTGCTGAAGTATCTAAAAATTTAACTGGATGCAGATTTAAAAATTCTGTTGAACTATTAAAGTAATTATGTATGACGCTTAAGCTTGGTTGCTATAATAGAATATTAAAACTTTTTGCAGCATTGCTCATCATGCTTTAGTTTTCTATGAATATTTTAAGATTCAAGAAAACTTTAAATATTTTTAGATTTGTATCTAGCTAAATTTTGAGATATTTCAGCAAATCTATTAAATCAGTAATGATTGCTTGTAGGTAAAACTTTTAAAATGAAATCTCATTCTTAAAGATTAAAAATAAGTCACTCTTTTTCAAGATTAGCTCAATTTTCAATTAGAATGAGATGCCACTCTAAAGAAGAACTTAGAGAGTACAATACGATTTATAAACGATTTATAAGTTTCTATTTCACTTTCGTCCCTCACTTTTTTTTTCTGTTAGTTCCAATCAATCTTTCAACCCATTCCTCTTGCCACTAATTGCGCAACCTGCAATCATAAAATGTATACTTCTCTCTTTCGCTCGTAATCTGTCTGCTCTCCTTACTTCTGCCATCGTTAGAATCCCGCTTACCACCGCCATGTTATAATCCACCGTAGCGCAGGTTTAGTTTGACAGGTAGTCTGCGAGACTGACACAAAGCTCGCCACCAAACATACCTACCTGCTACCAACCACTGTAGACACCCGCGTGTAGAAACGCCACGGTGAACTTCAGCGAATCCGCGCGCACGCCCACATCCGAATAATCTCCATTCAAAATTACATCACGCGCGGCGAAATTGCGATGGTTATGCAACTTGAGAATTTCGAGGGGATTCATCACTGAATTCGCATTTCGCCGGACACGCCGTGGGCGCATCGGCAATCGCAACGGCAACAGACGGCTGTGCGTCGCACCGCGTCTACGGCAACATGCTATTTTTTTAACGAGAAACGTACCGTGAAATTGGCCTACGAAATTCAATGTCGGTCGGAACGAAACGTTTTAACTGAATGTGTTCGGTTATCGATGCGGGAACATTACTGATTTTTACCGAATTTTATTGCACGCAGTTGCGATTAAAATAAACGATTTCTATCTAACTCTACCACTCGATGTTACGCAGAATAATTGAATATCAAAAGTATTAAAAGGGAATTGTATAGTAGGGGAGACCGGAGTTAATAGGCTCATTTTTCAGTTCGAATTTTTACAGACGAAATTAAGAGACTTATCGAAAAAATGAATTCTACACCAGTTACTATATACATTTGACTACCTAATAATATTTTAATAATAATAGAAAATTGATAATTAATATGAAAAAAATGCAATTTTCTAATGCATTTCATGATTCGACTAGCCCCGGGATCGGAATAATTTGACTAAGATTATTAAAATAAAGATTAATGTATTTTAAGCTATTTTAATAAAACTTTTATAAAAATATATTTTAAGTACAAACATTTGCTTCGCAAAACAATGTTTTTTTTTGCAAAATTTGTTCATTTCATATAAAAACGAAGCCTTTTCGAGATTGGACATGAGGGAACTAAACTTATAACATTTATCACTGAGGAAAATCTCTTTAAAGGAATAATTTTGAGTAAGTACTATAAGAGTCGTCACTAAATGAGTCATACAGTTCCATGCTGTGGTTAATCTACTGTTCATATTTTAAAAACATTAACAATATATGACAAAAAAGATACATAAACAAAAAAAATCTGTTGGACTTTATTAAATAAGAATTACACTTATTATCTAAGCAAAAATCAAATATATCTCAGACAATCATATACGATTGTAAAACAAAAACTTTAAGAAATAAAAATATTTACTTAGGATATACGATTTTTTAAAATTGTGGCAACTTCTATCATAGATGTTCGCAATAAGATGTTACAGCAGACTTGAGCGGCAGTCGCTGCTGCGTGTTTAACATGTTTACGCGTGTTTTGTTTTTAATGTAGCCTTAATTATTCTACTTACTCCTACAATCACTGAACCCAATCTCCCTTAGTTGAAAATAGATTTAATAGTAAAAGTAGGTATATATAAAATGGAATAAAAAAAATTTTTGATTTGGAGATTAATAGTATATTTTTATATATTTTGAAACTGATGTTCAAGTTGCTCTATCATGTATTTTTATCGACGGAAAATAACTCGATTTTCCGTCGATAAAAATATTTCTACACGAAAAGAATAATTTTACTGCAATATCTCAAAATCTCTCATTTAGCTGAATACAAATCTGAAAACTTAATATTGAACAATTTTATCTATTTTTTGTATAATTTTTTTACTAAAAATTATATGCAAATGGAAATTTAAAATATGCATATATATATATATATATATATATATATATATATTGCAGATGAGCAATCGAATGAATTATAAAATCATAATTTTTTAAATATTATGAAGATAACTTTACAACGTGATGGAGCAATTTGAATATCGAATTCGGTTTCAAAATGTCAAAATACGTAAGAATATCACGGCTAATTTCCAGATCAAATATTAAATTTTGTTTTGTGTGCAGTCGTAACTAATTTTGTAATTTTTAAATTATTACATTATAATATTTAATTATTAAACATGAAATAATTAAAGTTGAAAAGTAATATTTAACATTAATCGTTAATCATCAAATAATTTAAATTAGGAAGTTTAAGAAATGCAAATAAATGTAGCGCTAATGAAGAGAAGTTTGCTTTTGAATTATCTTTTTACAACTTAATGCATTTAAGTGTCTAATCGGATTTTTTATTAGAGCGGTCACAAATTGAAGACGAAAAAGTTTCCGCCCAGGCGAGCGTGCGATGTATTCTTACAAAGGCCCGCAACGTTGTGCAGTTGTCTTCAGTAACTCGAATTCGTTGCGAAAAACGCGGCACGATCGTCGTTGCAATTATCGGAGCAATCGTAACTATCGAAAGCCATTACCGCGGGATTATGTGAAGCGCTGCTCGCAATTCTGGGGGCTGCTTCCTCAACGCTTCGCGTACCCAGAACTCGAAGGACAGGAAATCGACAGTTTCTTTCATGCGATTGTCTCCATCTTATATTCTCCGTCCTTTCATCCCTGCTTGCCGTTCTTTTTGATGAAAAGTTTCGACTTCGAGTCACTCGTTTTTCTTGGGCGAGCGAGGGAGGATCGATAGGCAATGGCTAAAAAAAAAAAAGAAGAATAATGGTGTATAAACTAACGGAAGGCGATTTTGACGATTTTATGAACTGCCACCGTTGTCTTTTCGTAGGCTTTCTTCTTCGCAGATACTACGACGGCCAACGAAAACAGACGCCACGCGATAAACGTTGCTTCATGAAACTTTCCCGTTTTATCTTCCTCTGTCTACCGCTCGCGCATCCATCTGTCGCTCTCGCGGCTCAGATTGATGGCGGATATCAATTTTACGTTCGAAGTTATTGCTAGACTGTGTTTGCGCTCATTCGAATATATCCGCGCATAAATCGACGGCCGGGCGTTCTATGAGAGGAGCTTTTATCTCGTGAGCAGAGAAGATTTCCCGGCGTCGTCTCCCTCGTCGTCGCTAGGAAGGATTTACTGCACGTATTCTACAATCGATTGCCTTTATTGACAGTGATACGGTGGTTTCGTCTGCGCTCGTCAAAACGACCTGCGTATACTCATTTACTTTATTACGTCTGATGATTTAAATATTTCGATAATCTTTGTGTCGATTCATTTGGGTCCTAGAGATTTCATTGTTCACTCTAATACAATATTTGCTCTCTAATATAATAATTTGCATTATCATAACAGTATTGACAAGATTTCGACAGGACTGAAAATCAGAGAAATCAGGGAAATTGAGAACGGTCAGAAAAAATCAGGGAAAAGTCAGGAAATTTTGTTAAATTTTTGGAAAAATTAAATTTCTTGTCTTTAAAAAAGCTTAATATATACGTTTATCACATTTACACAGAGTATTGGAGTATTATTAGTTCAATAATTAAAAATGCGAATGCAGCGTTAGCAACTTTAATGATAATTTATATTGCTATATTAAAGTGATCTTTCAACAAAATATTGAACGGTTTCTAAATTAGAATATAGAAAATAGAAATACATAAAATTTGAAAGAAAATATTATTGAAAGTCAGAGAAGATTAAGAAATATTTTTATTCGAAAATCACGAAAAAGTTGTAAAATTTAGGAGAAATTTGCGACAACTTGATAGATGATGGGCTGAATTAAAATTAAATGTATTTCATGTAAATATTTTAGAAGATAGAGCACGTTTCGCAATAAGAGGGACGAGTACTGTACTTACGAAATTTCTGCAACGAGAGGACGCGACTTGTCGCCCTAGAAATCTTCCAGTCGGCCACGTTTACAGCAGTGCTCCTTAAATCGAGGACCATGTACACGCTTCACTTGTAACTCGATTTCAGTCGTGACAGGACTGCGAGAAACTGGTTAAAGAGAGGAGCGAGTGCAATTCGTTTCGTCAGCGAATATCAGGCGACCGATTCGCGAGCGACGCCGCGGGCGAGGCGCCTGTATTGCCAGCAAAACCGCGTGCACACCAAACGCGATGCCTTGTATATTCGTTATTTGCGGAGGGGCTTAAGCGGGCATTACCTGCAGTATACGTTTCATAATCCATTCCGAGAAATTGCTCGGTATATCTCTCGTAATCCTCGATCGAGCCTTAAAGCGTATTTACGTTATCATCACGAATTTCGCAATATCTTCTTAACAAAGAAATCTTAACTAGACCTTCTAAAATAATATAAAATTTAAATACAGACAAATTGTACGAGGACTCTTGATAACAAAAGAATATAATAATTGGCAGTAAAGCTCAGTCAGTAAAATTATAGTCATTGAATTTAAAATAATACATAATTAAAACGATTATAAAATTGATTAAATTTAAACTCTTAATTCTTCAAATACAATTAGAAATTTTTTAAATAACAGATTTTTAAGAAAAATATTCAACTTAGAACTCGAAAAACTTTCCATTTTTTATTTAAATATATTAAAACATATAAATACGAAAGGATTTCTTTTGGTATTTTTATAGCTTTATGCTGATATTTCCATGCCATTGTAAAATTTTTGATCGTTGCATTAGACTTTTGAGCTACGTTAGTGTTTTCACGTAATACTGAGTCGTCTAATCTATCCTGGAGCTAATAGCTCGCATCCTCGATGTCTCGCGAATGATTCAAAGGAAACTTTCTGCACACCTTCCTTCAAACATACATCGCACGAGTAAGCACAGCCCGGAGGAGGTGCGGCGTTATTGGTAGCGATGCATACTGGAGAGAAATCGAGAGAGTGAGGTACTAAGGAGGTAAGACCGGGAATAGGTCGGAGACCGGTATAACTCGAAACTTGGTTATGGAGTTGGTTGAATTATGTGTCACGTACTTAGTCTCAGCGCGAATGCGCGTCTGCCGTCTAAATAGGCCGGTGCAACGAGACCGCTTGTGTGTGTGCGTGTGTGTCGCATGCGACTGGTTCCTGTATGCGATATATGTATGTATATGTACACCTGCGTAATCGCTACTTTCACGCTTACACCGCGGTTAAAGGGCAGCATCTCCGACGCGACGCGCACACATGCTAGGTATGCGTTGGTGGATATCTTGGTGCGAAACACGCACGCTTGAAAATCATCGCGCGTGCATATACGTCCCGTCGTGTACGTGGTATTCACGGAGCACGTCCGAGACGAAACTATTTCGTACGCGCGAACGACTTGCGAAGTTGGGACGAGCGAACGCTTCTCTCCCGCGCAGTATTATGCAGGAATTGATAACGCCGAACTTGTTAATGCATTCCCGGATCAGTGTGCGCCATTTATAGACCATACGAGGAAAGACCTAGCACGTACCTCTACTATCACCTATCTCCGTCCTTCTCACAACCCTCTATGCGCGTCCCAAATTTGTGGTAGTGGCGGTGAGGCGCGTGAGATGATTAATTCGTTCGAAAGTTGGCGAAGTCGAAGACGGTGTGTTTCGGTCGCGCGAGTTCTCGCGCAGGAATATAATAGCGTACCCCAATGGGAAAGAAGGTGGAAACGGTGGATCGCAGAAGTTAGATGTGATCGTGAAAGGAACGCGCGATACTTGAATTGGAAATGCGTTCGAGAAAGAGCACCATATCGCGGCCCCGTCGCGTTATTGACGTCACATATTGCTGAAGCAGGCATTGGCAACGTTCCTTTAATTTTCACCAGCGATATGAAAACCTTTAAGCTCGCAACTCATAACGCGCGCATTCGTATACTGTGTCGTATAATATATTCCGCGATTAACATACTTTTGCTCTACATAAGATATACCGAGGGACCGCAATGACAAATTAATCTTTAAATTAATCCTCAAGTAGGTAATCGGCTACAACACCCCAGAGAATTTTCTTTAAAATCTTGTTCTGGGAAAGGAAAAAGTTTTATATCTCAAAATTTATTATGTTTACATTTTTCTTATTAGAAGAATATAACTATAAATGTAAATTTAATTACAGCATAATGTGTAATAAAAAATACAATTTCATGTGGAAAAAGTTTTATTGAAGCTTCTAAAAATTTAATTAGATATAGATCTGAAAATAAATTTGTTGAACCAATTAAAATAATTATATAAAATGCTCAAACTGATAAAAGATTTTTGTAGCATTGCTAATCATGCATGAGATTCCTACTTTTGATGAGCCATCAATATTATTTTCAGATCTATACGTAAATTTTTAAATACTTCAGCAAAATCATTTATTCCAATAGTAAAATTGAAATTTTTTTTTAGGTATTCTGAGCTGATCAACTTTCGTATTTTTAAATCTCCTACATATTTAAAGTTAGCACGTGATAACACTGAACAAATTTTATTTCAAATAAAGAAAATAGTTTCGCTGTCTCTTGATGGCGACATGTTCAGAAATCTTTTATTCTTCCTTTGCATAGAGAAAATGAGCGGTCGCTTGAAGAACCGTTGGAGTAAATGCTTTTGCCGAGTTAATCTCGCAAACTGCTCGAACGGTGCTTCTCGCGCCCTAATTATCTCGGAAAGCGGCATCGTCGAACTCGAATGCGATCGGTATAATCAACGCGCGGCAGATTAGAAGTGCCCGATCTCCTAGCACTGAAGGGTTTTCGATAGGAGTCGCTAAAAGATGAGAATGTTGGCGCCGACGACGAATTACGCAGTCGGTGGCGCTTGCATTAGGAATTGTCGGCCTTAGCTAGCGATCGCGCGCGCTCCAGCGATCCTCAATACCTCTCATCGCCGCGTCCTAATTATTCTGGTAATTATTCTAGCCATTATCGCGCCGACGGCGACCGATCGATAAGAGCCACCCAGAATCGTGCACCAACATTCTCCCCTTTCTCTTCTCAATCTCGACTCCCTCCCGAAGGGCTCGAAAGGATAGGACGCGCGTCTTACGAAGTTACCCCTCTTCAACCACCGCCCACCAATAAACCACCCTTCTTCCGTGATTCCGAAAACCCCCTCGTAGCGCCGTGAAAAGCCGCTTCTGGATTTCGGTGAGACGCCCGCTAGCCACTCTAACGAGAATCCAATAATCCCCAATTCTCCGGAACGATGCTCGGCAAATAGAAGTTTATTTGAAAGATACGCTGTCCGAAAGATGGCAAGTTTCTCGTGTACATACATGGATATACACGCGCTCGTACTTTACTCTCCCTCCTTGCCCCCTGATAAGAAGCAACTTGCCATTTCGAAAGCAGAAAAATAAGTGGATCTAATCGTGGATCATGTAACACTTTCTAACTTCGGTCAGGAATTAGGTTAAGCCAATATTTCACATATTATTCAAATTATATTCAATTTTTATTATATTCAGTTTTAATTTCTATAAACTGTCACTATTCTTACCCAATATGTCGTTAATTTGATTGAAACAATAGAGAATTAAACAATATATTCAAGAAAATGTATTAAGTTTGACTCAAATTTAGTTTATTATTTACTAAGTGCATTAATATAGATGTTATTTACTTTGGAATTAATCATAGAAATAGATTGATTTTGATACTCTTGGAAATTAAAAAAATAACGAAATATTATTTATCTCAAGGAGTAGGGTTGCTCCTTTAGTATTTAACAGTGCATAACAAATTAAAAATACCGCTATAACATGTAACGAAATAAGTTTTTTTTTATAGAAAACTATCGCTAATATTGGCAGCGCGACTTGATGCGGAACGTGTTTGGTAGCGATATTATTCGTGATCCAACTCGGATTACAGGATTTAGCGCGTGCATCTTGTTTCTCCAGTTTGTGTACGACAAAGATATTCCGTGCTACGGACCATTGAATAAATATTATATACATTTCGTATGCTTACGATGAAGGCTGTTGTATTGTGTGTCGATGTAATATAAATTTGTCGGTAAATTTTAGATTATGATTCGACTGTATGATATTAAATTCAGACTTTAAGTAGAATAAGCGCAACAGCGTTACTCATTGCGATTTAATTAAGCCTAAGAATCGTTTCAGCAGACGGCGACATATGTGCTCAATATTATTCCCGTAAGACGTATATGTTCGCATGAGGAGGAGAAGGTATTGTGGCATCCTATTTACATTTCATACAATAACTTATTTAATCAATATTTACATTTAAAACTCAATGATTACATTCGTCAAATTGTTGTTCTAGATTTAAAATTATGAAACATATATTATTTTCAGAACATTATATATTTATAAAAATGTGGCGACACTAATGGCTCGAAAAGAAACAAGTAATATGGCTTTTCACTAAAACAGATTTAATAAATGTTTTTGTTAAAAAAATAGTATTTGGTTATAAAATTAAAAAATAAAATATTACAGAATGTATGCAAATGTATATACATAACTTCTTTCGCATATAAGCTACTTTGTACTAAATATCTCTACAGTATAATATAAACTATGAGGTTAACAGTTAAACTGCGATCGATTTATGGAGTAATTATTTTGATATGAAAACTTGAAAATGAGGTCGCCAGTAATTAGTACGCTTAGGAGGTCTACATTAACAACATGCTATATTATTTAACTTTGCATAATTCGAAATGTTATGCAACCAAATAAAATGATAAATAACAAATAACGCAAAATAATCATATATTCGTGTAATAATACGAATAGCTCAAGTTTAAGAAGAAGTGTGTGTAATTAATGTACTGAATGTACTGAAATATATCTTGAAAACATTTCGAAATGCTTGAAAATAAAAATGCGTCATAAAAATACTGACTATTGCAAGGACTATTGTATATATTAGCATCATGATGTAAAAATGTTAAAATACTGAACAAATAATTCCATAAGAAATCATTAGAATTCATCATTTAACGGAATTATATTAGAGGAGCCATGATATCTACGCTGGCCATAATATTACCTTTTTCTCTAGAGTTTCCGACAACGACTTTATTGAGTCGAGGAAAATTCGGTGAATTTTTTCTTTTGCACATAGACACTCGCACCGTCGCTGTTGTAGTCTACAAAAAAAAGAGAATAGAATGAATGAGGCGAAAACAGCATGGGGCCCGAATCGATAACTACGATAAATATCCGACAAATTCGCTTGGCAAATTTACGCAATTTACGATCTAACCATAACGTAGGGTTCTCGAATATGCGGCGAAAAGTTTTAGCTCCGAAATAAATTGCCGAGTTGCCGAAGTCTCATTTCTTCTTGCCGCATACGCCGTAATTGCTTATTGGTCCGCTCGAAATGGCCATTTGTTTCTCTTTCTTATTTAAGCCCGCTGTATTTTCGTTTCTTATGCAATTTTCTTTTCTCACGTCTAGTTTTGAGTGCAGCGATTTTAGGATTAACTTTTAATGCTAGAGGATATTAGCTAGACTGTCAAATTTGGGGGATTATTTCATACAATGTCAAGAGAGAGGAGGGAGAAATACGAGAAAGAATAAGATAGATGAAGAAAACGAAGCGGGAAGAATAGAGAAGGGTGAACCGGCGCGAGCGCGGCGCTCACCGGATCTACGGCACCACTTCTTTCATCTTCGGATATTAATTTTACGGTAGAAGTAGACGAGCGGACGAGGGAGAACGATCTTAAGTGAGGTCCGGAGGGGATGGAAACAGAGAGAAGACCGTAATCCAATTTACCGGTGTCTCTCTCAAGCAAGAGCCTTGTCGGGATATCTCCGTTAGTCCGCCTCCTTTTCGCTACCCTTTGGTCTTCGACGAGCCATTCCTGCCGTTGAATTCTTCTCGTACAGTCGAGAACTAGAAAAGATATGACTCGAGTTCGAGGCAATACCACGGGTATGCGACGTGTCTTTGTGGCGGTTCAAGTAGCCAACCTTTATCGTTCTTAGTTCCGTGATTTCTGCTCTTCTTTCTGCTTGATTCTTTGATTCGCGATAATCCAGACAATATATTGTAGAGACATATAGACATGTCGAATAATGGTGAATCTTTCGACACCAAAACAGAATTGTATGATTTATATATGTGAGTAGCCTATTTGTGCAAAAGTAGTTATTTGTACCCTAAATCTTTTTTGGTGAGAATGAAAAAACTTGTACAATTCAGGCTGTCAATAAAATCTTTTTTTATTATTTTTATTATAATTAAGAAAATTAAGAAAAATTTATTAACTTAAATAACAAAACATGTATAATGTGCTATCAATAGAAATATAATTTCTATTTATTAAAACAATGCTTGATTATTTTTACAGCTAAAGAAAAGATTGAGGAATTATTGAAAGTGTTGATGTGCAAAAGATGCATTTGCACAAAGAATTAAATCTTAGAATACATTGTAAAAAATAAAATGTTAATTTTAATTTAAAGGGATAGTGGATTTTCTGAAACACGCAAAAATGTTAAAATTAACACAAATATATTAATTTTAATATTTTTGCATGTGTCTCAAAAGATCTAATATACGTTTAAGTTAAAATTAACATTTTATTTTTTATAGTATATTGAAATAACATTTTGAAAAGTTTATATAGTATTCTATTAATAAAAAAAATGCATAGATTGCATATGTTACAAATCACCATATTTAGTTATTTTTGGATAAATACAATATTTTTTACTTTTTTATATTTACGTCAAATTCAAATGAAAATCAAATATCGAACACAGTAGAAAAATGGGTAAAACAAGTTTTTTAAAAGATAATAAATAAAAATAAAAGTAGATTAATTAAAGTACAAAATAAGGATTTAACTTCTTTTTTTTCGCAACTTTATCCACTTTTCTCCCTTGATTTTATAATTGCTAGCTTTTATTTATAGCAGTTTAAATCAGTCATGTCCAATTTGTAATCCTCCTTCCCATGATGTTAAGAACTTAAATTTTAATATCTCATTTAAAAACTTTTAAATATAGCTTTTTTAACTTGGCTATTCATATAATGTTGCATGTATACTTTCTATAAATTCACGCGTTCTCATTGCCTATCGTATACATGACTTGCTGAGGGGGAGACAATACGTTTAGGATTTTCCGCTAAGAGAATATTCTTCCTGACACATGGTCTCGTGGCGACGCATTAGAGGCGACGCAACTTTTCTCTCTAAGCCGATAATCAAATTGAATCATCTCATGCGCCGGTATCCTCGTAGCAACGCTTATGAGCGAGATCCACTTATCCCTACGAGTATAAGATAGGGACGGCAGGTCAGTGGTTTCTTCTGTGTTCGTCAAGAAGTAACATCGTCAAAAATACTTTCCTAAAGGGATGCTGGGACGTTTGAAGAGTCGACGACGAGAAGGGGGTTTCTAAGTGCATGCCGGCTAAGGTTACCACTATGGGCTGTAATATAACCCGCGCGTTCTCTCGGAGGCTGAAGGTAGTGAGAGGAAACCGAGGCGGCAACGAGGGTGTTGCGGAAGATGCGGGGGGGGGGGGGAGGGGTTCGGCTCGTAATGGTATTTCCCACACAGAGAGCTACCACTAGACGGTTGCTTACCGTCGATTGAGAGTTTTCGATAATATATAGTATCGTAGGAATATGAAAAGAAAAGAATAAAGTGAAAACGTCAAGTAGATTGCGTAAATCATTCGTCTCTTTTTGAAGATATTATAAATAATTTGCGATTCCTGACATATAACATTATATTATAATTATCGTAATTGTTAAAAAGTAAAAGCTGTAAACGAAAAAATGATTTTACTAAAGTATTAAAAAATTTAGCTAGATATAAATTTGAAAATAATTTTGCTGAATCATCAAAATAATTATATATAAATATGATGAGCAACACTGCAAAAAGTTTTAGTATTTTAGCAATCAGTTTAAGCGTCATATAATTATTTATAGTTATTGTGATAGTCCAATACATTACTTTCTCATTATTTTCTCTAGTTATTTTATCTAGCTATCAAAATAGAAAGGTGATCTTAATGATGTTTTAATGACATTTATTATTAATAAGATGTCATTAAAACGTCTCCTTGTTACTTGGGCATATTTTTAAATACTTCATTAAAACCGTCTTCTTCGCGTATTAAGTTCGATTTAGTACGGTATTCACTTTTGGTTTGTTATAATAAATGGCAGTTTATTCTAGAAGACGAAATTAGAAATGTATTATTAATACAATCGATGCATTATTAATTTACTTATTTCTGGAATATTTTCATGTATACGTCTCCTATACATTCGTCGAGATGAGTTTTAATAGCTATGTAGTAACAATTTCTCTGAGGAAGCTGAAAATGGCATGACATTAGTGTGAATTCTCGTCTGTGGAATGTCAAAATTGAAATTGAAGCGGCAAACCTTCGTTTAAAGATTCCTTTCACTGTAATAATAACGCAGCAGGCAGGCATGGGGGGAATACATTGCTGACTAATTTAGTAGCGCCGGTAAATATTCATCGTAGATTAGAGACGTTATGCCGAGGAGGGCGATACGACGTGAGGGTGAAGAAGCGGGTCGAGTGGGGCGAGTAATTAAAAAGTTTACCGAGAGGGTTGTTAAGTGTAGGTCAGAAAGAGTATCTGCCGGATAATTAGACGGTTACGATGGCTGGGCGAGACTTCATCTCGCCATGATTTCGTTCTTCAAATGAGTGCCTTACTTACGAAAACGGCGCCTCGTTTTTCTCTCCCTTGTTTCGCTTACCAGCGCCTTCTCCGTTTTACCTTGTGACTGTTATAACAGCACCTTGTTTTCTAGACGTACGTGGCATCCCGTTTGTAGCACCCTTTTGTTCTCCTTCAGTCTTTTCCGCCCATTCTTTTTGACCGCACCATCTCCCTCTCTCACGCGCCTTCTCATGAATCCCTTTCTCTCTCTTTTCTACCGCTTTGCCTTCTTCTCCCGTTCATGATTCCCTCTATGCGCGGTTTCACTCTCGTTCGCTTTCCATTCACTGGTGCAGGTTGCCGTCATTAACGCGCGAACCACAAGGTGGTTCCGTGCACTCTTTTTCTACCCCGTAACTGCTCCGAAAAATCCGCTTTCTCGGTGATAATCTGCTGTTCGGAGGTGATAAATTTCCGTCCTGCTGGCTTCCCTTTTACGTTGTACGCGCGAAGAGGCATCGAATGATCGAGTGCGAATAAAAGAACCGAAACGAAAACGAGAACCGTGCAGCCGGTAACGGGAGCGACGAGTCGCAAATAATAGAGGTAAATAACGTAACGCGACGAGCACGTTGTGCAGTTTCGGACACAAATGGTAATGGGATAGAAGCAAAATCTAACGACGGGACAGTGCCAATGCTTGCAAAGTGGTCCACGCGCAGTTTGATCATATTGATGAGTGGCGGCATGCGTATATATACATATATATATAGCAGGTAAAATTTGAGGACAATAATTATTACCCGCAGGCCTATGCGATATTAATTACAAATTATCTAACTATCTGTCTCGCGTGTCTTTTCATTATTCAACTTATAGTTAATTTCAAAATGATATTGATATTTGAATGATATTAATTATAAATTATTTTCCCTGGAATGCCATATGACCGCTATTAATCTTATCGTGTACTGATTGATATTCAAATGATATGTTTGTTTTGTCGATTTTGAACACAAAAAAATAATACTATTAATATGTCGGAAAATATAATATGTCGGAATTGAAACAGCTATCTTTGAAACATATATTAATAATATAGTAATAGTGAATTCGGTCATTCGCTGTATATTGGATCAGTACACATTAAAGGTTGTTTTATGTATAAAGTATCTAAATGCAATGACATAATACAATTAGCTTCGACAATTAATACATGTATACTCTACTAAATAATGTGACAATGTCATTATTGGGCATTGAATCGTTCAAAATATTCATGCTTTCACATTTAACTTTGCTAATTTCATGTTGCAGCTTTTAGTATGCATTAATCTAGTGAATAACCGAATTCGCTATACACTGAATTAAAACTTACTAAATTTTACTAAATTTGTTTAAATAATACTAACACTAAATAAAACTTTACTTATACTAAATAAATATTTGCTCAATAATAAAAAACGTATTTAATTTTAATAAATATGTATTTGTATAAAAACAAATTATCTACACTTTAACTAAATACATTTAATATATAATAAATATATAATAAATGTAAACATATATTTATTTGATAGCATTAATTTTTACTGAAAACAAAAATTTGTTCAACTAAATACACATACTTAATACATAAACATATTTAGTTGTTTACAGATTTGGTTAATTCAACAAATTTTATTTAATTGAATTTAACTGTAGTCTGCTTAACAAGCTGTTTAATATTAAGCAGACTACAATTAAATTCAATTAAAATTTGTTGAATTAATCAAATCTGCAAACAACTAAATGTGTTTAGTTCGTTGAACAAATTTTTTTCTTAGTGTAAAAATTAATAGTATCAAATAAACATATGTTTATACTTATTATATATTTAGTTAAATGTTTAATAGATATTTAGTTCGTATTATTCAAATAAATATTTATTAAAATTAAGTATATTTTTTAAATGTAAGATTGCGTATGTCTTATTATTTCTTTTATTTAATTTTTAAATGTTTGTCGACGTCCACTTCGCGAGATTTGCGCTATTATGTTATAGTCTCAAATTCAGTTCGTTTAAACATTTTCCATGCTCTGATTAACAGCAACCAAGTTTGCGAAATGAAAGATGCAAGATTTAGCTTAAAGTTAAGATGCGTGAACCGCGGCTTCCGCTATACATTGAATACAACGAAATCTCGGCACATCTTCTGGAAACCACCACATGGATGCATTCTCATGTAATTGTTGAGCAGAATTGTTATCTGTGGTGCTGAGAAGATCTAATTTGTGGTCGCGTATACATTATACAATAAGAGAAACGAATCAATTTTTATTTATTGCCTGATTGTTTTGTGAGAAGTTCACATAAAAGATAAAGGAAAGCTACTTATAAGGTAATCTCAGAATCGCTCATCGATTTTCATACGCTTTGGATATAATTGTAAAGCATTAAAAAATATTAGACCATATTTTTTTTACATCAATCTCTCGAAAATAACGGATTTTTTTTTTATTTTCAGCGAATATCTTCGAAACTATGAGTTATATGAAAAAAAAAATGTTTTATACGAAAGTTTTATGGTATTTTATACTCTTAATAACAGTGTGTTCACATTCTTCGAAACTGTAAAATTTTTTACCTCCATCCCTAAGAATTGTTTTAATTTCTGAATTTTGAAGTAAACAAATAAAAAAAAATAGAGATTTAATATTTTTCGTTCAATAACATATCTCCAACGCTTATCAAAATTGGAGGAATAGTTCCGATCATTTCCTTGTTAAAAACCCATACATATAATTCGTAAGAGCCGTATGGATTAATTGTTTTTTTTTACGCTCGAGAGAAGTATGCTCAAAACTGGCGTCTTATTTTACATTCTTCACTAGAGGAACACAAGCTGCAGAGAGTGCGTCATGTTTCTGAAATCCTGTGCATACGTCTCGCATACTTGACTGCATGCAAGCTGCATATGTATTCGCGACGTATAGTCAGCCAACTGGGAAATGCAACTGACTGGTGCAGGGTGAATGTTTCGGGGTAGGTGCCTTTGCCGCGGCAAGTCTACTTTTCGGTGTGTTCAAACACACCGTTCCTGAGCGAGAACGCGAACGCGGATCGCTTCCTCTACCGACGCTGCAACTTATGAATAAAGGATACGGCAGCAACGAATTATATTTCCATAAACGCCCGCATGGGACACATAGTCGATTCCGATGTACGCGTACCCCTCGTTTGCAAGGATGGCGAAATTCACAGGAAGATTCATTCCTTTCAATCGTTATTGCGTCTAGTTTATTTCTCTCTTTTCTCGAGAAATTGAAATCTATCCAGAATATACGTTTATTTCATATAGATTATATACATCATGCGTAACTTTCTTAATATGCCTTCTTAGAATATTTTACAGAAATATTCTGAGTCTCGTAATCGTCAGAATTATCAATTTTTGTATCCAAATTCGTGGAAAATAACAATTTTTCCAAGTTTTTTTTCCATTAGATGTTTCGTCGAGTTTATACGTAACATGTGGCAAATGTATTTAATTAGCTCTTGTACAAAAGGAACTAAAAAGCGTTCCAGTGCACAAAGAGCACTGATCATCAACGGAGGCAACCTTTCCAGCACTCTTCGCTGTCTCTCAAAAGCATTGTTCGCTTTGTACCTTAAAGTTCCTTCTGGTAAATTGCCTTAAACGATACCATAATGGTCTTGACAAGTAAAGGACTCACCACGACTTTAACCTTTGTTTGCCATAATCTTTATCTAGCAACAAGATTAGTAATAATCTTATACGTACATTGAATCTTGAAGGCAGACGACTTTTATATCTTGTAGTTTTATGATAAATATGAACACTTGGGTTTTAAAGTCGACTACGTATTTACAGTTTTTATCTGTGCGATTTATTGACAGAAATTCTGTCTCTAATTAATCGTATTATCTACCAACAGCTTTATATATCTATGCAATATTTATCCAGTAAGAAAACAGCTATCCTTCTTGTCGGGAATTGTCGCGAAAATGGTTGTTTTCTTTCTCGAGAGGCGCTGTAAATATCAATTTGTTTTGAGCGAGCACCGACATGGTCGTTACGGTAAATTTACGATGCACTTCAACGACCAAACTATGCTGACATAACGTAAGCATTAATGTTCATCGAGCAGCTTCGCGACATGTAGGTCAACGTATCCTAATTCGAAGGCTGCATTAAAAGTGATGAGTTTCATTTATTGTCCTAAACACAATTCAGTAAAAACTATTTTAAATTTGAAAAACTATTCAAAAGAGGAGTTTAGATACTTTTTTGAATAATTAAAACAATAGTTACGTAAATGCTAAATACTTATAATATATAACTGTTATTGAAATTATTGTTAGATATTTTTGCACTGATGAAATTCTGATTTTAATTATTCTTAAAAGAGTTTCGTTTCTTCTCTCTTTTGTCAGTTAATATTTTAAAATAAAATTCTCATTTTCAAAATTATTTAAAATGATCTTAGTAACTTTGTGTATTATCCAACGACACATACATATTCTTCACATCGAGTTCTTTTTATCTTTCTAAAGAAAGAATCTATTTTACCGAACATACGAAAATAATTTTTCATCGAATATCTGTAAGGCTTTCAAATCACAGAGACGATTATAATCGAAGCCAACCGCGACTTTCAATCGCTTAAATCCACCGCAAAGTCGATTTCCTCATCCCCACGTTTATCCTCAGAAAGTAACACGGAAGACTATTCGAGTACTCACGAGCGACCGCAAAAAAAAAGTTAGCGCAGACTGATACCGTACTTTTCGATTCGCGTCAGGTAGTCGAATGTCGATCGTCACTATCACGAGTGGTTTGACAACAAAGTTAGAGGGTACTCGAAAAATAGCAACAACGCCGCTCTGCAACCCCCGTCCACCTCCATCGAGCAATAATATTTTGTCTATGTTTCTCTTGTTCTCGACGCTGTTCTCGCGTCGATCGCATTATATTTTCGCATCGTTGTCGCGTGCGCGCATCTGTATATATACTCACCTAAATATACTTTATGTACGCCGGCAATATGCTTGAGCACACACAAGCACTTCGAGGCGACGAAAGAGGGTGACGTCTCGCGCGAGGGTAGAACCACGCCGATCCGGTATGCCTCTTGTCTTCGATTTTCTTGAGAAGCGACTTGCAACACTTCCCTCGCGATGCATCGCATATATAAAAGCTTTACGATCGAATCACGCGGTTCAAAATCGATGAGATTCCATAAAGATGCATTGATTTTTTTTTTACGACCGAGGCACCGAGCGAATAAGAATTATGACTAAACGATAATGCCTTATGACTAAGAAAATTGAATTTAAAATGATGATTTTATTTATATTTTTTTTGTTTAAAAAAATGATTTTGTTTGAAGAACATTTACTGATAAAACTATATGATAAAACTATATGATAAAAATAAGCAATTTAAACATTTCTACACTAAGAAAAAGATAAAAATTTATTTGTGAGATATAATGTTTACTTCACTCTGAAATAAATCTTTAACTGAATACAAAATAATAAATATTTTATTTCTTGCAAATAAATCATCTGTTTATTTTTTTTATAATTAACAAGAAAAATAAGAGAGAGAGAGAGATTTGTATGTATTTCATAGAAATAATTTCATTATCAAATTTTTTACCAATTAATATCAAAGAAAATGTCACAAGTAACATTTGCTTCTGAATATTTAAACTTTTTTCAGTGTTCATTAAGAAGATGTACTAAATTTAGAGCGAAGCACTAATTAAGCTTGCTACTTTGCAGCACATGTACGCAAAACGTATGATTGCCATAAAGTTTCGTGTCGCCGCGCGTGAAAGCAAGAGATATTCTACAAGACGAATTTGCGTTATATCGCGCGTAATTGAGCGCATTGCGACACCGACGCGGCTATCGCTAATTAGTTTTGTAAGGCATAAAACACGGTTGACGTCTTGCGTCTACGACAGTGTAGCTGTTTGCGCTATAAACGCGCACATGGATTTTCAGCCAAATGAGAATCACGAGCAACGACCATTTTGTTCTTCTGTCAGCATTACGTTTGTACGTTTATTCAAGCACTACCCAATACTGTTGCGCGATCGCGGCTAACATAGATTCGAATCAGGGGTAGTAAAAAAAGGGATGGAGGTATGCCAAGTTTTACGTCGAGCTATAAGTGAAATGTACATCCGCGGGCGAGCTTCTGTTACATATGTAACATGTAACGGACTTGCGGGCGTCACGCTACGGATTGGGATTTACATGCCACGTAAAATCGGTAACTCTCGTTCGAGAATGTTAGCTCGATGCTTCGATAGAAGGCCAGAGGTAGACGAGTACAATGTACCGATGCCCCAGTTTGCGCAAGAGGAACTCTACATGTTGTGATTTCTATTTTGGGTAACTCTCGTGTTTCTCTCGTTATTCTGCGGTTTCTTAAAGTTCAAATGTCTCGTGATAGATTATCAATTACTTTTAATGAAGACATGAGGTCATCTATCTTATATTGGAGAAGTAATATTAAATTCGTCTCTACAGACATAGGTTAATGTTCTATTTAGAAGCTGTCGCATTTGCATATAGAGTGTACTGAGTTCGAGATTTAGCTGTTGGATTTGATATTTATACAAGTTGAACTTTCTTCTATATCGTTTTGCTTTTATTGAAATAATATGAATTAACATTGAAGGATATACAATTGATAAAATGAAAGAAAAAGAGAGAAGTAAGTAAAGAGAAAAAGCAAGGCAGGTGTTTTCGCCAGTTTAAAGGCGCTTTACTTCATAATCGCTCAGTTACACGGGGAATTACCGACGTCGTGGGGCTTGCAACGTCGAGTACTGTGAACGTGGCATTAATCCAGGGAAAAGCAGGATGGCGAATGCCGAGAGTGCGAGATAGAGAGAGGATTGAAAGTCAAGCCAGGAGAGAGAAAGAGCTTAGAAAGACACGGGACGAGGTGGGACGAGGCATCGTAGTTGGCGAGAGCCTTTCGTTCCTTCGACGTGCCATCTCGGCATTAAATATGCATACCGCCCGACTTGACTGCGTCCTGCGGGAAATGGAGATTTTATTACTCCGGTACAACCTAATGTCTCGTGCAAGTTTGAATTACCGACGCAGGACGGCGACGGTTTGTGCGCTTAAGCGCATCGTGAAAGCGGGCTCGCGGCTAAGAAGCTAAGAAGCTAAGATTCACGATGAAAAATACAAATCGAACCTCGCTCTTATGCGAGAAAATCAGAAAAATCATTGGAAAAGTAGAAAAATGAAAACCGTCAATTTAGAAGATTTGTGTGTAAATGAGTATTTAATAATTTGCACGCGATTTCTGTCAATAAAAGGATCCGCAAAATATAAAGCATTGTGTGAAACATAGGATTTATACGAATATCAATCTTATTAATAATAATGGAAAATTGTACACTACAATGAGTATTGGTGGCCATTAGACTGTAATTGTTTTAAATTACGTATGTAGTTGTATTGTGTACGTGGAAAAATTAAAATCAAAGTGTTATGTAATAATTTATGCGGCAATACTATTTCGTTTAAAATATACGTGACCTTATTACAGTAAATTACATTTCTGGCAAATGAACGATTGATCATAGTTAATTTTGCCAAAAGTAATCTGTATCGTAGAAGTTGCGCATTTGAACGCGAACCAAAATTTCTAAATGCTTTATTTAACACAAATTTCAATCTAAAGTGCAGTACGAGCGTGAATATTATATGTGGCACGTAAATTGATGGCGATAAAAAATGTCGCATTATCCGCATGTTAATATTATTGAGAACCACGCTTTGCCGAAAAGAATGTTAAATTAACTTCCCATTTGTGTAAAATATGTATAATTACTCTTTCGTGCAATTCGTTTGGCGCATTTCTGGCGCATTATCTCCACATTCTGTGAAAATCTCGATAAACAATTTTAGTTCTTTTAGCGAATTGTAATCCGGGAAATTGCTCGTCCGCAACCAAAATTCTAATTAACTTCCACATCTTTGAACACGACAAATTCATTACACATTCACAGTACGCGATATCGAGGTCGCCTCCATGCGTTATCATTTGCGCGCATCGATAATAGGATCGACTGGTGAACAGATATTGTGTTATTAAGAGTTAGAGTGCATAAAACTCACGACAATGACATTGATTGTGATGATGTGTTCGTTATCCGCGATTCGAGCGGATCGATGGCTTCTATCAGCGGTGCGCAGTGATAAACGCAGAGACGAGATAGAGTTAATTCTGTGTTGTTATCGAAACGCAATTTATGCGCGCCGCAAAAGGCTGGTGACACGAATCACACACGACAAAGCGATATCATTTAATATCGACAATGAAAACGGAACGTCGTTCTGAACAATCATTATCGGCTTTTTAAATATCATTAATGAAACGTAGCTTAATCGACAATAAATTAAAAAGTTATCTTTAGATGGACAGTTATCGTGAATATACAATATCTTCCCACTCTTTCTACAAAAAACATGCATTATGCAATTAAATATATTTTCATTTTGAAATAAAGATTTTACTTTATTAACGTATAAAAACATTTGTATTGTAAACAGCATTATACAAAAAAAAGTATTAATAATGTTGGTATGATTACTTTACGGTAAATAAATGTATTATTCCCAATAAATTAATACACTCCCCTCCCCCCTTTATAAGGCTGACTAGAAAACGAATTTACGATTCTATTCTATTATTTGAATGCATTTTTATTTTCTTCGATACTATTTATTTAATTTTTATTCATGCAGTCAAATTCGGTGGGTCATTTCAATTCCCTGTTGCTCGTAACATTCCAAATGTCGAGTCCATTACACGCAAGGGCGCTTTAGTTTTATGGGAAACCCATGGAATTTTCGTGATGGGGGTTCACGCAACTCGCTCGGTGTTACCTCTCGTCCCAGGGGAGACGACCCTCGCTGCCCAGGCTGACTTTAGCGCGAAGCGTCTGAAATATCCACGAACCCGGCAAATGCCATTGCTTTTTCATTTGATGAATGAATAATGACGCGCGACGGCAATCATCCATCGTATTGAGACAGGTACATCCCGTCGAGGCGCGGCACCATCGAAATCCACCTCCCCCCCCTTTCATTCCGAAACAGTTTCGCTCTCGCGAATATTATATAGAAATCTTTCTATCTTTAGCGAGAGGTGGTCACACGAAAATGAGACAGGTGACCGGGCGAATAAACGTTACGCGGTAATGCATTCAAATACTGATAAGGCAATCGCGAGGTGGAATTTTTCAACGATATCTTTTAACAGCAAAATGGTTCTGATATGACTGGATGTAAGTCCTATGAATATTTATGTATTTTTAAAATGGATTGTTTCTTTTTACGAGCAACGGACTAGTGCAATGGTAACACGCAGCTCGCCTGTCCCGTGATCTCGACTGAACGAATGTTTTGATTTCCAATACGTTATCGACGTATCTTGAATATTTATATGATCTTATCGTGTGCTATGATGGTAACGAAAACACACGCATCCGCGTGCGTTCGAACGAATAAGCGCGAAGCGTAGGGTCGACGTTAAATATTTTACGGTCGATTTTATGCCCTCCCCCCCCCCGGAACGGTCGTTTTTCTTTTTTTTATTTTTTTTACGGGCGGTCAGTGTATATCCCGCACGAGTGACATGAAACTCTTGTCACGATAGGACGATATCGTGTATAGTAGAAAGAAAAATCTATATACAAACTATGTACATGAAACTTGCATATGCTGTGAAATTACGCCAGGATTATTATCCTGGTTATTACTAATGATTAGCTAATTTGCCTCATAATGATAAAGCGTGTTGAAAGAGATCAGATGGTCACATCGTAGTCGTGACAATCTGATTTCAAATATAGTGATTAGGATATTTTTAGCATTTCTTGCATTTTTGATGAGCGCAGTTAAGCGCACTTTCATGTACTTGTAATGCCGTGACGTGTGCTCTCCGTGATTTTCAGAATGAGATAATACAGTTGCTCGAAGAGATCTCTCGGGAAATCGCAGCGTGTCGAGAACAATATAATTCGATCGTAGCACTGATTCCCGATCGAAATTGGAGCATCGAAGCTTCATATGGACAATTTCACTGTTGCGCAAACGGTACACAGTCTTCTTGCATAATGGCTTCTTATTGTCATCTGCTATACTGAAAGAGCAATTTTACTGAAGAATCTAAACATTTGGATAATTACAGATATGAAAATAATTCTGTTGGACCATCAAAATAATTTTCAGAAATCTTATACTCCAAATTTCTTACAGTGAAATCTCACTCTAAGAAAGTGAAAATACAATCATCCTTGAAAAAAGTGAAAATATTTCATTTCTTGAAAAAGAGTGAATTTTTACCTCAAAGG
>NW_012130067.1:4795743-4797621 GCF_000143395.1 Atta cephalotes | reverse complement strand
ACCTCAAAGGAGTGAAATCTCACTCCAAACAAGTGAGATTTCACTCTAAAAAGATTAAAGATTATTACTTCTTTTTTAAAAAAATAAAATATTTTCACTTTTTTCAAGGATGGTTGTGTTTCACTTTCTTGAAGTGAGATTTCACTGCAAGAGATTTAGAGCAAGTATGATGAGTAATGCTGCAAAATGTTTTGATATTCTAGCAACCAATTTTATTGTTCTACCTAATTGTTTTAATAGTCTTGCAAAATTATGTTTCATCTGTGTCTACCTAAATTTTTAGATTCTTCATCAAAATTGCTCTTTCTGCATCAATATGATTTTTATTTGTTATTTCCACGAGGACCTTTAAATCTGGCACCATTTCGACATTCTCCACTTCGATCCCAGCGTAGTGTGTGTTCCTTCTAAAGCCTTTCCGCGCGAGATATTGATTGCCACCACAGCACAATCGCCCACGAACATAATGCTCGAATTTGTCGAAGCATTCAACGAGAAGTTCGTTACACTAACGAGCGACGAATTATATGCATTTGTCGTAAATGCGACTACGACCGTTATACATACAACGCGCGGTGCGACGCATCACGTTGCCTGGTAACCGCAACTCTGGACGCGGAAATATTAATTGTACCGTGCAAACACGACGGTGCTTTCTGAATTACACGCATAAACTGAATGCACAAGGAAAATTCGTCACGCTTTCTATACGGAATGAAGTAGTAGACATTTCGCATTTGTATCGCGCCTCGTCTCTTGAATTTCGGCACATTCAATTTTCATCCCTCGTATTCTATGTGAAAATGTCATGTGTGAGACCACTCTCAAGGTGGTTGACGAAACTTATTAGGGATGGGACACAGCGAGATATAAAAATATAAAAGTAGGATGTATCGATTGCAAGGAGTTAGCACCAGTAGGGAATATCAGACGCAATAGAAAGAAAGGAGCATGTGATTTCATGAGAACGAGTCGTGCAGCCGGAAGGAACGTGAGATACGTTCGCTGCGTGCTCTTAACTGTTAGTGTCAGCGTTTTTTAGCGTACTGCTATTTCGGCATTTCCCGAACTGCGTGCGTGTGTTAAAACCATGTGCGTACAGGGCCGGCTGATCTCATGGAAAATACGACGTAGGCAGAGCTTCATTACTAAACAAACTTTACGTAGAAATGATGAGAAACGATTACATAATTAAATTATAATTATCATCACTGTTTTTCAAAAATTGTCTTTACATATTTTCTATTTTTGTGATTGTGACACAATTTTTTTTTTTAGTATTAATAACGAATATTAAGAAAAATTCGATTAGTTATTATATTTATTTTCACTAAATCCGAAAGCATTCGCCAAACAGAGATGCAGAAATACCTTATGTATACACGTTATGTACACCGTGTTATAACAGCCGTGTAAATTTGAGCGTATCGCCCGCGGGACAAAGAGAAATCATATACACCACGCTCGCGCGCCTTCCTGTTGTAGTTCCTGTCGCGACGATTTAACGGCGGTGACATTATGAGCCTCAATGAGAATTTAAACACCTCCGCCCAAAACACATCCGCGAATCGGCGCGGCGGGCCGTGCCACGACGGCCCTGTCGCGACCGCCGCTCGACATGGTATATTGCGATATATATTTCAATAAAATATTGAGACAGGCAGGCACCCCGGTGCTGTGGCGGCGCGACGCCTGGCAATAATATATTGAATATTCCCCGTCCGATTCCGTGGAACATAAAAACGGGGCACAAAATAACCGTTAGAGCCGCTCTGAATATTAATGTCTGCCGGGAGTGCGAAAGTGCACGTATCCTCTCTTTATCTCATATATATATATATATATATATATATATATATATATATACGTTTAGATATA
>NW_012130067.1:4775911-4792500 GCF_000143395.1 Atta cephalotes | reverse complement strand
GAGAGAGAGAGAGAGTTGAATATCTACCTACATTATTATTTAAGGAAAAATTCCGTATAAAAATAAGCACGAGCGACAAGATAACAATTAAATCGCGAATCGAAGATTTGTGCACTTGAAAGATTAAAGTCATTAGATAGATTTTCGCCCTACGGTTATTCTTGTAGTCTCTTTACAGCTTTTGTTTTGCACTCTCGTGAATATTCATATACGGAAGGCAACTCACCACTTTCTTATGCTATGATGGATGGTTCTCGGAACGGCCAGTGAAGCAAATGAGACCTACTTCTTCGTTCCGCCGTCGGACAGACGAAGGCTTCGTCATCTATCACATTTCTCCGTCAGCCGGCCACCCGACGACCCGGGTCTCCCAACCTGACGTCATCAGCTTTCTTGCAGAGAAAAAAAAATTACGTTCGTGGTCCCGGATAATTAGTGTAATGTCGATTTTGTCGACTTCGTCAGATTAACGTCGGTAATTAAATGCACCGAAGAGATTTCGGAGATTAACGCGAATCAGCGTTGTCCCTCAGCCATAAGTTTCGCAGTTGACGGATCATTCAATTTGGTCCCCGTCGAGAGTTTGATAGTATGCAAATTAGTATGCAACAGTTCGAAATGTGTGCATTCGACTGTGCGCAGCGACGCGTGGCCATATTTAATCCTTCCCCTAGAAAGTTACGACGTAACGTGGATATGCAGATTCGAGCGTTGTCGAAACTTTACATGTGCCACATTAATCAGCACAGATGCGAGATACGCCCTACGATATGCGTTATCTCGTATGTTACAGCGCATATTTTAAATAACTCTTAACGTAAACATCCATAGATGGCAACCGCAATTCGGTTTCGTGAACAATATTAATCTGAGCTTATTGTTAGCGCTTGTTCTCAATAATGCAGTTTGTAATGTAGTTTGTTAACAGCGGAACATAATTCGTAAATTCGTGTAGCAAATGATATCACTCTTAATTAATTACAGAAAAACAAGAACTATCAAAGTCTTGTGTGAATGCAACGTAATATAATAGACGGCAGAAAAACTTGTCAACAAATCACAGTACGTGATATCTGAAAAAAAAAACTTAATACAGAAAAATACGTGAAAAATACAAATTGTAGATTTGAATACAATTTTTTAATATCAGTTTCAACATCGATTCGTTCGAAAACTATGGTCGCACCCAAGTTTTCATCTGCCGGTCGATTATTATCGCAGGTCACGTATCGCAGGTATCGTCTCAATTAAAAAAAAAAAAAAGGGAAAAAGAGAACCCAGAAGGGCGACGAGTAACTCGCGAGGTTCGCGGGACGAATACACGCGATTGTTTCGAGCAACGTCGGTCGGTCGCGTCAGTTGATCGAGTGTTCATAAGTGCGGCAATCTTGTGCCCAGCATAATTTTGTGCAAATAGTAATATCGTGCAGACTGAGTGGCTGCTAAAAGCTGTTACTGCTGCCAGCTGCTGCTGCGCGAGTGTAACGCTCGCTCGCGTGCCGACCTCTCATTTTCATTATGCCTACCCGGGTCGGCACAGTCAGATAAAACCAATTATTACCTATCCACCCTGTCCGACATCAAACCAATCGTTGTCAGTGCTTCCAAGATGAAACTGCCGACCACGAATATGATTTTACTTGCAAATTAGCTATTTTACGTTGTTAATATCTACTAGATGGATTGGCGAGCGCAATCGTTCTGTATGTGCGTGTTTGAGAAATCACTTTTGTCCCATATGCCAATCATCTTTTCATCTTTACTTATAAAACTAAAATTTGTTCAGAATATATTTTCTCTAATTAAATAAGAGAATTCCTACATTCGGTTAAAGCGAATATTAGTTTATGTTTAAATATTTCTGTATGAATTTTATATACGTATCTAATTTTGCAAATTGAGCATCAAAACTTTTTTCGATCTTGGAATCAATTGTGAGGAATATTTTTTTAACAATTGAAATGTATTAAATTCAAGTGAGTGCCAAGAGTATCGTAATACTGTGAAGCGCATGATAATATCGAGCAGATAAAAATGAGTTCTACTAAAGTAAACCGACCAAGCTACTGCGAACATGTCAATTCCAATGAAGGATCTAATTCGCCAAACTGGATAGCGATCTAAGCTCGTGTCGTGCGCGACTGTATTTTTCCCGTCGGGAACAAGGGAAGTCCGCCGTGCATACAGGGGTACACAGACGCATATCGCATTGCTGCCAGAGTAACACGACTTTTGAACAATGGTGGTACCGACTCTGCCGCACTCGTCCAATCGATCGCGATGTCTAAACGCTTCTAGGAACAGCCAAGTGTCGTGCCGAATGGAATTAAGTAACGGGGAGTCGATATCACGCAGCCGGAAAACTGTATTGCTGAAGGAAAAAAAACTGCTCCGCACGGAAGAATTGCAGTGCGTGTTTCCGCGGAGAACGAGAAAGTGAGGAGAGTAGAAAAAGAAAAAAGATGGAAACCACGCGCTTCTGCGTCGCGTGAAATACGAGGGCGGTCTCGAAATTCTCGCATGTGACATATAACTCCGGTCTAAATTCGCTCGTGCGATCTAGACCGGCGGTTGAAAAACGAGTAGTTTTCTGTAATATTTCCGCGACGTAATCCAATCTTATTTACGAAATAGCGACGATATGGCCGGTAATTAATTTACTTTCGTGCAGAATTTTAAATACTTACAGCTGCTTGAGTAGAAAATGTAATATTTTAAACCGCATTATATCGATAACAATCGCGCAAATTAATAATAATAATAATAATAATAATAATAATAATAATAATAATAATAATAATGTGCAAACATAAAATATCAAGAAGATAGAAGGGCAAATTAGAGTCAAATTTGAACTTAGATACATATTATATAATAATCTAAGTTTTGAATATTTTACATTCTTAATAAATTTCTATAGAATATAAATTTAAATTATTTATTTCATAATCACAGTGATTGATATAACTTGACGTACATTTCATTTATTTCATGCGATAGATGGAATTAAAGATCATTTTGGTGAGTTCTTTAATGGAATAACGAATTTGCTTGCTGCTCTTTTCTAGAATATTGTATCTAAATAGATCATCGTGAAAATTCTGTAACAACTAGTCGATCAACCGTTTGCGAGCAATTTCGTATTCACTTTCTATCCTTCGTGTTACATCTGACTCACATATGATACAGATTAGATATAATTCATATGATTAGTTCACTACGTTTCTTATTCCGTTTTAAGATATAATTTTAATTATTTAAAATCTGACTTTTTTACTGCAATTCTTGTTCACTGCGATTTTAGAACATCTGATGGTGATACAATTATGATATTGAAACATATAATGTAATGTATTCTTACTAAATTTTTTATTTAAATTTATATTTATATTCCATAGAAATTTATTAAGAATGTAAAATATTCAAACGATTATTTCATATATCTAAGTTTAAATTTGACTTTAATTTGCCCTTCTATCTTTATGATATTTTTGTTATTTCATAAAAGTCCTTTAATTTAATTATATTTGCAAATATGAAATTGTACAAACAAGGTGATGCAATTAGCAATGATGCTGCCTCGGAACCCAACCCTGAACCTAAAGATTAAATACTATTTACAGTAAGTTTGCGAGCTAAAGAATTATATTATAAGAAAAAATACAGATTGAGCTAAAGTGAAACTATAGATAATTACTGGACAATGTCGTGATCTCGACTTCTCTGCGAGAGGGGTTGAGACACCCCATCTCGAGACACGAACGAGACAAATCGTCCACGGCAATAACTGTCGCGCGCCGGATCGAAGAGAGGAAAAGACTAAAAGTAGCTGGACATTGACGGCAAGGAATATCCAGGCGCGATAGGTCGGCCCTCGGCGCTGAAGAAGGGTAACAAAATCAAAAGGAGAGTCGAAGATCATCCGTTATATGGCCGCCATCCCCAGAGTCACGAGTAATCCACTTGTCTTCCCGGCGCGCACAAACTCAGACCGGCCCCGACTGACCTATCACGTCAGACGGCCGGCTTGCTTTCCGTCAGATTGTATTACAGAGCTAAGCTTTCATTAGCCTCGTACGTCAAGCGACAGCTTAACCTTTCTCCACCGTCGCCCTTTCCCTCGCACTGTAGCCAGTAGTAACTGATAATTCATTCGAGCCCGCGTCGTCTCGGCACGGTTTATGTCTCGCGAAAAACCCGTCTGCACTCTTTGAGAGATATCGCTTTTAAATAGTAGTTGCGCCTCCATTTCCCGCTAAATCCTTTCTCTGTGTCGCCGTAATTGCAAGGAGTCACGAGATTTTCCGCATTTTACGGTGGATCATGAAAATTGCAGTTAATCGTTTCAGGACGGTTAACTGCGTGTTCTTCGCATTTTTCTCTTTGCGTTAGTTTCATAATTGTCCGACACGAGATGAAAGAATCGAATCGATTCGCATCTCTCGCGATGAGATGCAAGAGTTCGCGATTAATTGATTTCGGCAGAAAATTAACGAATGGGAGGGATGGGAAGAGGGGGAGGGGGGGGAATAAAAATACAATTTTTGCGCAATTTTGCTCGTTATTAATGGCATCGATTACAGAAATGGGACGTGATATTTTTCCCGTACGAATTTAACTTTTACCGCAGTCACGCGCTCAAACGTTATATCAGTGACAGCGATATATGTCCATTGATTAATTGAAATGGGATATATCACTGTGATGTATCAGGTCACCACATGAATATATACAAAAAAAAACGCTCAGATGGATCATACTGATGTGATAAAGAAATATTTTCACTACATTTCGCAAGCTAATCGATAATGCATATATCTCTCCTTTGCAAAGATGTCAATTAATCAATTAAGATATTTAATATCGAATTTTAATATCGAATAAGTTTCCTAATTGAAAACTCGTATCGCGTTTCGCAGATGAAAATTTTTGCCTTAGAGCACAGCTCTCAAATGTGATTTACCTTGCGATTCAATCATCGTGGCACATTACAGGCATTAATATTCGAGTGCATTGCATACATTATATACGTGTAGAATGACGTATAACGCGTCAGGTGCATGCGACTTGCGATTGTGAAATGCAGTTTCATAGTAGGAATTGAAACGTATATATTTGACAGGACGCCCGCGGCGTCGGATACACTTTGCTTTCGTAGACTTTGAGGCAAGCCTTATATGTACTTTTATAGATGCATTGCCGCGAACTTCTGGGTATTGTCTATATCTTTTTCCCCACGAAGGAATCATTTCGATGTACAATTTTCTCTTACGTGGCCATTTAAAACCGAGAACAAATCTTTTTTATTTTACTTTTTGTTTTTAATCTTTAAAATAGATAGGTGGTTTCAAAGTAAATTGGTAAGTAGAATACTTAGAACCTGTGAAAACTTTTTATTTTTATTTTTATAATTATACTTGTTAAATTTATTATACAACAATTATAGATTCTTATGGGATAAATATAAAATAATGAACTTTAATACTTCTGGGCCAATACTTTTTATTTTCTTTTTCCGGAACAAGATTTTAATGAAAACTACCTAAAGTGGCCATCTATTCCATCTATCATTTAAAGAATAAAATACTTTAAATTGCATAGATATATTTATAAATGTCTCTTTCTAATTACATAGCTGCCTTTATAATTGTTGTTCTTTTTTTTTTATCATCGAGCTTACATAACGCTGGTTATGAAAGAACGAGATATTGAATGAAAGTATTATTGCATGTGCAGCAATAGCTTGTATTACACCGTAAAAATATAAGGATATTGTTGCGATAAGTTAAAGAAAATAGATTTTTATCGACGTTTATATCGACGACATGATAGCTTAATACATTTTCCACCGTATAGATCTGCGATATAACTGTGTATAAGTCGCATCTCCGCGTGACTGAAATTGAAACGTATATATTTTTGGAATACAGCTCGAGGTGATGTGTTACACGCGTTCTGTAACAGAGCGTGTCGTCTGACAAAGGAATATTTCTATCTTGCAAAGCAGCTTGTACTCTCATTGCGGTTCGCATACTGTACGCATATAAATACGTAATACAGTCTTGCTCTTTATGTATACACGGAATACAAAAGACGAGATAAAAATGTCAAATAAGATCTTTGACTTTATTCCGCCTGATGGAAGAAAAATATATCGCTGTGTTATTAGATGAAGATAATAGAATTATATGTTTACAACGCGTCATATTTATTGCGTTTCATCTTGAATAATTTCTTACAGTAATATACCAAATATATCTGTAAACTCGAGATGACTGCAATGTGTAAAATAAGCTCTCGTTTAATGCGATAGATAATTTATTCGTTCAAATTGATGTGTAAGCGTGTATATTCTTCGAGCACACTCATATTCCACCAATTCAACAGCCCGAATACGTGGCTATCATCTTAACAAAGGAATATTTCTCCTCTAGAGCTTACCATCTACATTCACTTTGAGGTAAATGCAGCTGAATATTCAAGGGAATTCAGTGGTTTGACGCGTTTCACGTATTTCCATTTCGCTAAAAAGGATTAGTATTAAAGGAAATTAAATTTAATCTCCGTTTTATTATGCTGAATACTTGTTCATCATAAAACTAGTTAGTGATTTTAGACTTTTACTAGTAATCGATGTGTTTAATTATTGATATGAATTTAGAGTGACAGCTAACGGATCTGAATTTTCATACATATTCTATTTATATCTTTATGTGATATGTAGATAAAAATCTTATATACATACTTTAGTATTTATGTAATTTATGTATTCCAAGTAGTCGTTTAACTTTTTGCGAGAAAAATATAATTTAAAATCGTAATCAAAACTTTAACAAGCATCGTAACGAATATAATAATCAATTTTTAATTAAGATTTCGATATATCGGTTTTGATATATCGATTTGTTTCGCGAATACTGGTCTTGCTTCCGCGAAAAAAAAGATTCGCTTCCTCGATTACGCTTTTTCAATCACGGGGCTACATATTGAGAGTGCAATAGATTCTTGTCCTAGGCGATCCGGTAGTCCCGACGCACAAAGGAATACTTCTCCGGCTGGAGGTACTCGACCAGCTGCATCCCACCCGTGGGAAATGCACCTGAATATCCGCGCGTATTCATCCGCTTGATTTGTTTCGTAGCCCTCGGGGTAATCGAAAGAGGCGTTGCCCGATCTTCGCGCCGTGTAAGCGCCCTCGCACACACGTTTGTACGTGCCATGCTTTCGGAGCCAAACTTCGTTTGGAAGCCGTTTAAAACGTCGTGGCCGAGTGGCTATTTCACGAAAGAGGAGGGTCCGCGTATATATTTGCCTGTGGGCGCGTCGACTCCGTATACATGCGTGTGTGCCGTACACACGCCACAGAGATCGCGGGGACCCTAACGAATTCTTCGCTTCCATGTGATGCTTCCATGTGATGTGTACCCTCCCAATAAAATTCTCTTTCCGTTTTCCTGCTCCCGTTCGATGTCCCTCGCCACGCCTCGCCAGCCGGAAGACTCCCTTGATCGGAGAATTAAATCGTGGCACTTTGTTTCTGTTAGATATTTCGACGCTCGCTTGTTCAGTCTTCGTTGATGTTCTTAGCATGGGAAAACTTTCGATGTGTCGAGGATTAAAATCGCGGGCGTGCGGTAGATTTGAGCTTCCAAGAACTTTCGTTGTTTAACCAAAGGATCCTGCATATCGATTGAGGAAGAACCATAAGTAGCTGAAAAGGTTGATCTCTTTCGTAATAAATCAAGAGTACATCGTATCTTCCTTTTCTCTTCTTGCCGTTCCCGCTCTTCCATTTGTGGTTCTACAAGGGATTGAAATATCTCGAATCGCACTAAGCCAGTTTCGAACACGGTTCGTCGATATTTGAAAGGGAAAACTGGGCCACTTCCGTGGTGCCATCCACTCTTTGCTTCGTCGAATTCGAAACATTTTCCAGTACAGTTTGCCACCAGAGTTATACGAAATGTAGATTAGGTTCCTTTGACAGTGCCGCGAATAGTCATTCAATCAATCAACTACTTCCGATTTTTCAATTTCGCAAGAGGTAGATCTCTCGAGCAACATTTCTCCAAGTTAGCGGGAGTGTTCGTATCTTCGATAGTACTTGGCCGGAACTTATGTAAAAGTAACTGCGCCGGAACATTGAAATTTTATTATGACTTTTTTCTCGCGCGAAACTTCTTAGAAATACTGCAATTGGAGCGCGCGATTACACACAGACGCACACCTCTAGGCGTAATAATGTCACTCGAAAAAGTACGGAAAATAAATTGTGCGAGTGGGTCCAAAAATCGGGTCAAGAGAAATAAAGTGCGAGGGCAGAGTAGCGAGGTGTTGTGTGCGATAGAAGTTTCATTAGAGATAGAAGCGTGCTTTGAGACTGTTCTTGTCGTTTATTAGCGCGTAGATACTGATCGCATTGAATCGAGCGTGGAACGATCGGTGAATGTCCCGATACGATCGCTCGAATGTCTCTTTGTTCTCATTTTTCGGAAGCTAAGTGAAACCTCTTGGACGACACATAGCGACGATATTGCCTAGCATGTTTCCTCCCCAGCCCTTTGCTCTTTCCATGAGAAAATATCGACACATCTGTCGAATAAATACCCGTTACATCTACTGTAATATCTCCATCCGGTGAGATTGTCTGGCTGGCTTATATTTCTTGGGGAATCCATATTCAATAAGCTACCGTGTGTGTGTGTGTGTGTATATATATATATATATATATACTATATAAATCTAACAGATGATTCGTCGTCCCAATTGCGGCTAATGTCGATAATAATATCGATTATGATTTACAGGAGAAGGAGAGACATGGTATATTTTAGGCCACGTTCGTTTACACACGGGAACAATTTAGACAATACACTGCACATTGCCGCTATTATACGCGTATTAGGCGACAAATTGCAGCAGTCTGCAAAATGATTTTCGTGCAACGTACAATATATCCTTCCGTACGTTTATATAACAGCAACGTTTACTACATGCATATCGTATATACGTATTAATTAATTTATATTACATCATATAGATTTATACTGATTAATAAAGTTATAGCATATATACGTAATAAAGTTATACATGTTAATTTGAAACAAAACAGATTCAAAACTAAAAGTTAGTTCTACTTTTGTAAATAAGAATCCTTCCGTCTATTTTTATTAATTTATGAAAAAGAATTTAGAATTGGAAAACTTGGGAAAGCGGCGCGTAATACAATTAACTTTGAAAAGAAAAACTGACATCCAAATTGTGCAAAGAGAGATTTTGCACAACAGAGAAACATCTTAAGAAACATATAATAAACGAAATGAAATTTGTATCGACTTAAACTCTCTTGTTCTCTCGATAGCGAGTATAAAATCTTACAACGTGTAGAAAAAACTGCTCGCAGTCGACATTCTCACATCGTGAGCAGGTTAGGAGCAACATTTTTCCAAGATGGGAAATACCTCCGTAGACCGGGAAGATTGTCGGGAACTGAGAAGCTTGAGAACGTAAGCTCGCTGTCTTCAGGAATTACTTCTTTCGTCGTGGACCATCCCATTTCCCGTTCGTCTCGCGCACGAAGTGCCCACGATTTCCACGTCCAGCTACATTCTCAGTAGAACGTGGCACGGAACTCTCGTTTCGATCAATGACGCTATTCGGGACTTATTTCAGTAGGGACTTCCATATGGCGAGGAATACATTATTTCCTTTTCCTTTTCGACGACGTGATACGAGAGAGAAATTTAAACGAAGATCCTTTTACTTTATACGCTGAATATATACCGCTACCCCATTTCATCTAAAAAAGACTTACACGTATTGCGACGATGTTAACAACATCATCATCGAAATTATCACCGTTTGTCGACCAATTTTCATGGGTATTATCTAACGCGATAGAATTCGCACAACTTATCAAACAAACATCACAGAATTACGCGTATACACGCGCATACGTACGTTCGAAGCGCTTTCGCGTTCGTAGTGTCACGCGTCTGTTAGGGATGGGACGCCCCCGCCGTAAATCCACGAGGGCGGCAAATGAGTTTAATTTTAGTTGTATTTCAATGAAAAGGGCAATTCTCCGTGGTGGCTGTGCATCCATCATGGAGAATAACGCGAACCGGCCGGTGGGATTAGCATGGATATGACTGAATTATACAGACTATGCGCCAGACTGTGTGTACCATACGCCAGCGCGTGATTCCGTCTCTTTTCGCCGCCTCTGTCTTTCTAACTCTCGACGTCCGAGCCTCCGGAGAGCTGTCATCCCTGGACCGACGCGCGATGTTTAATATACCAGTAATGGAGTATAGTTTTACAGCGTGCGCGGCGTATGGACAAACGGAACGGGAATCTGAGAGAACGTGCCCGTTCGTGATTGAATTTATTCGTGCTCATTTCGCTGATTTCGCCCGACAAAAATCCATACATATAAGCGCAGCGCATTTTTGTCTGCGATGAACCACGGACGATGATAATTACAATATTACCGCGCCATTTGTTCATTCACATGGCGAATTTATGAGCTCTTATAATGGTTAACGAACCACCTGTGTGGTACCAAAGTGTCGATTTACGACGAATGAATTTCTTTTTGGCTTCTTTTCAAAGACAATCGCGTTTTGTTTTTTCATGTCTAATTTGTGTGATATCTATTTGATTTATTTATTTAACACAGAATGAGATGAATCAATTGATGTAAAGGAAATACATAGCTGCCTTTTAAAAAAATTATGTAATTTGCAATATGTATATACATTTGCAAACTATATACTTTTTTTGTAAAACCATGTTTTGTTTTACGTTAATTAATATGTTCCATTATTCTGTACATAAAAGTATTAAACATACAGTTATTAAGAAATTAATAGTTTAGTAGATAAACATACTTTTTAATACTTAAAAAAATTTTTGATCATTATCTCATAATCTACAAAATGTCTTAATTTAATTAAATTAATTCAATCGAAGCCACTCTTTTCACATAATTAGTGCGAGATCCTTTTTAGATAATTCAGCAAAATTGTTCTTTCGTGCTTAATATTTCACACGGATGACACACCTCTTCATGAACAAAATCGTGCAAAGTGTTCCCTGTATTCCTGAAATTCTTGCGGTCCACCTACGGCTTTGTGTTGCACGAAGGGGATTCCTTGCTACTTTAAAAACTTTTGCGGATATCCTGACATTCCACGCAACGAAAAGTTGTCTGTTCGGGTCAAGAGGATTCGGCATCGATGAATGGAGGTCGTCCGTTGCGCTGCAGGAGCTAAGGGTTTAGCCCTTATCGTAAAACGAGTTTAGACGCAGACAGGCAGTACGGCTCTGTATTTCTCCGGAGCTCCGCAAAGTCCGTATAGGAAATCAAGTTAAATTTGTTGAGCCGATAAGGGGGCAAGGTGGCAGCGACGGCGAGGGATGAGATCGGTGTAGGACTAGGAGGTCTGGCACGATAACGGGTGCAAGCTCTTTATGTACTGTTATAGGTGGTACACGGGCATTGTATACGCGCGAGTTTGCGCGAGTAATACGTGCGAATTGCTGCGAGAAATCCTAGTTGAGGCGCGGAAAGCTTGATCTACGAACGATCAATCAATTGATCGTAAAAAAAAAATCCCGATTGACGTTTATTGTAACTCGACTATATCATAAATATTGTTTAGATGCTTTTCCAATTTTTTTTTATTATTTAAATCGTTTTATTTTAATACAATTTTTACGTTAAGGTTTACCTCGTGACGATCATACGACGATGGCGTGTCAGTAATTCCCCGTGGTTAAAGATTTTAAAATTGATGCGATAAAAGGATCGTATCGATCGTGTTCGCTCTTACATCGGTTCGCGTGTGTAATTTAATAATGCGACATGGTAATCGGCGTATGCCGACGGCCTCGTAATTCGCAGCGATTATAGTATGTTTGCTTACGATAAAAATTTTACCTTACTCATGTACCTCAACAATTGTGCTGCTCGTGTTTGTTATTTAACTGTACTTAATCGGCACAGTTTTTAAACTAAATTTCGTTAGGTTGTAGTTTGAAATGAAGCAAACGATTGAATCATGATTGTATGTGTATGCCGGTGCATTTATTTTCTAATAAAACAACCTCGAAAAATAATTCGAGGATATCGGATTAATTCCACTTCACTTGAATAAAATAACGGTATAATGGAGTATAGAAAATTGAATTATATTAAAAACGAGGTCAATCGCTGCACAGCAATTGATCGCGCAGCGAGCCGCGAACAATTTTCCGCGTACGCGGCCGTTCTATTCTCACTAAATGCAATGATACCTTTCGCAGCTTATTTCAGTCCCGATTATCATAATGATCTCGTAATGAACTCCACTACGCTTCGATAAAAAGAGCAGTCGCGAATTCCCGGGAGTGCGATGTGCGCGATCGCACGTGGCCTACTTCCCGAAAAAATACCATCGTTCGTGATCACAGTTCGCGATCATCGATTAATTAAAAAAACACGACATTGCATATATCACAGAGACTCTTTGTTATTGAAACATTGCCAAAATTATATTTCGTAAAACCGACTCATTGAAATTACTTCCGCTACGTCAAAAACGTCCGAAACGTCATTTAATATTGTCGATATATATTTTCATCTCAAGTTTGTGGGTCAGATACCAAAAGCAATCACGATACGTAGCGCGCAGATGCGTTCGCATGGATGAGTAATCGGCGACAAAATGAATACAGATGAGTAGAGAGGTTCAAACTTTATAACGTGTTTACAGTCGATGTTTCTCTATATTTCCATTGTGTTGCGCAAGATATCGATATTAATACGATGATTCTTTACTACGATGGACCGTTCGTGTCTCGAGTTAATTTTCATCATTTTTACAAGTATAAAAGTTATTTACAAAAGTTATTAAATGATTCTTAAATATACTTTAATATCTCTAGAAAGGATTTATAAAGTAGTTTAGATTTATAAAATGTATTAAAAGAAAGAAAAGCTAGAAACTGCACTGAGAAAAATAGTCTGGTTGGATTGAATTGTAATTCTGGCGGAAAACGAATTAGAATTTTCTGGTTAAGTCTAGAATTCTAGTTGAGATAACTAGAATTCTGATTGATATAATTATTCTGGTAAAAATAAGAATTTTAATTACCAGAATTTTAATTACCAGAAATATTGTATCAATCAGAATTCCGTTTGTTTCAACTAGAACTCTAATAAATCTCAAAACTAATTTAAAAAATTAATAAATTTAATCAGAAAATTATGATTCGTCCATTTTCAATCAGAAATTTTTTTCAGTGTATTAGCTTTTTAGTATTTTAAAGAAAAGAAATGCGTAGAACAATTCAATTATGTGTATTAAGCATTAAATTATTTGAACATACTCATACTTATACTGAGAAAAAAGAAATATTGTAATTAAACCAATAGAAAAGCCCAACAAGAATAGCGTAAAACCAAACATATTTTTTGGTTATCATAATTTAAAATTCTATTTGACTTAAATTGTTCTTGTTGGACCTTTTTGTTTATTCAATCAAAACATTTTTTTCAGTGTAATTATAATAGAATATTAAAACGTATGTTATAAAAGCACTTTCATTTTTTTCAAAGCTCCAATCAGCACGATATGTAATGTACCCTCGCGACCGCAAGGGACGTTGGACAAAAAATGTGAAGAGGGATCTGACGTTGCTGGCCGGCTTAAGATATGCGGCAGTCAGCCAGCAAAAATAGAAAAATGTGAAAAAGGGATGGAAATCAAACCAGGAGGGTGCACGTGCTAGCCATGCTCGGATATTTGCCCAACTTTAATTAGCATAATGAACTATCGTCCGAAGTGCGGTTGCTAATTCTATGGCGACCCCTCGCCGTCCATACGGTCTGCGCGATCTACAGACATTTCGAGATGGGTACTTTAGAGTTGCAAAATATACGACCGCTTCGAGGAATCTTGCGTGGTGAACACGTACATGCAGAGCTTCTAGAATCATCCTGCACTTTTTTATCGCTTCGCGAAAAATTTTATTAATAATTTGAGGAATGCAGCAAGAGCTGCCACGTCACATGCCGCATGTGTTACACTAATTTTTAATTAATTTGAAATATGATCGTGTAAAATATGATCTACACGCGATAGATAACTTACACACATAAAATTCTATTCGACAGCACGAGTTATGTGAACCATTTTACTTTTATGTCACGATAAATGACCAACTGCCATTTTTTACGAGATTCGATATATGTTGTACATTGGATTTTTGCTGTCATATATTAGAGAGAGCTTATACTGTAAAACCACTCAGAAAGTAGGGAAGTCCCAGGTTCGATTCTTAGTCGAGGTAATATTTTTTGCAACAAGTTCTTTACAGGAATTTAAATGTGATAGTAGCATTAAATCGATAATCAAAAATTAATTTGTAAAGATTAGTATTTTGGTTTTAAATGGTGTTGTAAAGCCGACAATATGCAGTGCACTGTTTGGGATAAATGTATTTAGGAATTTATTATTAATAATAATTATTATCCAACATTTTTGATGTACTTGGCGGCTCTTCTAATATATTTCTATAATAATATATTTATTAGATTATATTGCATGAATAGTTCACCTAAAGAAAGCGTATTAATGTGACTGGCTCCAGCACAAAAGTCTCGAGAAAAACTAGCGCTTAGAAAACTGCTTCTCTTTCTCTCTCTTCTCTTACGAGCGAGAACCGTTGCTGTCTGTGATATGATGTACATTCGTCATACTTCAGAATCGCTTAGATCTGTTTCTTCGCTCGGTTACGTTCGAACTTTATGTTTTCATCGGGGATATTCTCCTCTTCGTGTTCGCTCTCTCTCTTTCTCTCTTCCTCTCTCTCCAATCTTTTTGCCCATCCGTTGGCTTCGGGCTCGTGAAAATCTGGCGCATACATTATCGGCCCTAACTTTAGCAAGAGGTCGAATTCTAATAGTGATACCGACTAAGGAAACGGAAGAAATTTCTTCCTGAAACTCGAATGACGAATACGGCGATCATAACTTCCCCTCCATTACGTATGTGGCTTCAAGTTAATAGTACAACTTTGTTCTTCCAATTGTAATGACTCGGTAGCACCAGATGTATAATTAAGCCGATGCTATTGTATCCTCATGTACTTTAGAAGTATCCCGAACTCATCTTGGACGTGCGTCATTCTCTATCACTGACGCTCTTAGAGAAACGTTGAAGACTCATGGAATAATTTATAAGCTACATTAGAATGTGAATGTTGCGCCAAAATTATCCCTTCTAAAGAATATGGTGGCTTGCAGATGGAAGATAATGCATGCGACTCTTTGAGAGCCAAGCCATAGAATATTTCCCTTCCATCATGACGAAGACAATCGTATCTTTTTTCCTTCGTCGCGTACTGCGCGTATAAAACTAAGTTCGGCCGGGATATTGCCAAACACAGAAATAACTCTATCATGATACCCCGTATTTATTCTCCGTCGTATCCATTGTTCTCCCCCAACGTCGTCGTGGTTCATGCACGCCCGTTACTACCGGCTGGTTCTAAGTTACTACCGCGACCTCAGGCGATCTATGAGCCGTGAAGCTCGAAACGCGGCAATAATGTAACCTTCTTACCAATCTCGGTGGTCCTCATCCATACAAGAATCACGGTCTGTGCGAGCACGCGCGAATCTACGAGGGGTGGTTTTACCAGTTACTAACGCTCGGGTGACAGTGGTTCGTGGCGATGGTCGCGGTGGTTGTGGCGATAGCCGAGAGGAGGAGGAGCTCGTCTGGTTAGTTTTAGTTCTTCTCCTTGGGTAGTTTAATTGCTAAATTGGCCTTGGTAGATTTAGCGAACTTGTTCGTTATACGCACCTCCGACCGTATATAGCGAGCTGACGGATGGTACTGCTGGCGCACGACTGATGAGGGTGCGCAAGAACGATTTTACTGTAAGTTCTCAGAGAGTACTTGTTAGGATTATCGAGCCACGACTTGGTGGTTCAATTCTGCGTACATCGCATAGTCGTGTTACACGTGCCTTGAAATTTACATCAAAAGTTTGTAACGAATAAAGGAATTATAGAAATGAAAGAAACGTAAAATAACAAGGAAAATAAAATAATGTAATAAGGATAGGCCAATGAGAATGCAAACGCAGGTCGTGATACGTAATAAGAAATACTTTTAAAAGCAATTATAATTATAAAATTGAAAAATTATAATTATAAAATCACTGCATACTAAGTATTCGTTATAATATACATTTCGATTCGCTTTGGAGTCATTCTCAGCAATCATAAATTGAATAATGATTTACATTCCTTGTAGAACCGTTAAATGACTAATCATTCGTAAAATGCTTGACCCAAAGTGGAATCCATTAAAGTAAAATCGATATCAAACTAAAATTAAATAAAGAAAAGATATTAGATCTGTTAAAAAGATATTGTTTTTTTATTCTTGCACTCTATATATATATATATATATATATATATATATATATATATATANATATATACTTCTTTCGTTCTTACGTAACCTAAACTAACTAAATAACTAACTACTCTACTTAACTTAACTTAACTAAAGTTACGTAACCTTACTACT